>NC_090280.1:13952727-14255757 GCF_037392515.1 Haliotis asinina
TGGATTGTCTGGTCCACACTCGATCATTTACAGGTCACAACCAAGTAATATCATGCCACGCCTTACAAACGTTGAACGTTAACGTTCCCAACGTCCGTCCAAGTGTTGGATCGATTCGGACGAATCGTTTTCACACTGGGCAAATTGCATATGTACTTGGCTCATTTTCACGCAAAATTGCCACTTTCAGTGAATTAAACAAGTGACCTCATCGTGCTACTGTGTATTGTAGATGTAGGTGCACCTTAATGCCTTACACTGTTTTAGTGCACTCACTGCTTCCATAAACCTTATGTATCTACTAGCAACTAACCCACTCACTATATGAGTATGTTAGGACATGAAGCCATACATCTTTCATCTTTTGTCCAATGTAACTTCTTCTGGTTTAGACTATCTCCCGAGAGCTACCATAATTACCGGGTTTACCAGTTGCCGACCTTATAGAGTTTGTTTTTGTGGGGCAGTAATATGTCAGATTCACATGTCAAGCGACGTCATCAAATGGAGATCGGATATCGTCATATGTTTGGGCGTTTCGGGGTGTTACAATTCCATCGGCAACGGGGAGAGTGCTAGACCTCAGTCCTATCACCAGGAACAGCGTGTATTGCGAGGCGTGTGTCGGACACTTCATCACCTGTTTTTGTAGATGTACAATGTAGGTAACAAAGAGCTTCTTCAAAGAGTTATTGGAAGATGCATTTGTTTATGTAACTAACAATACATTAAGAAGTACACTTTAATATTATTCAAGTGAGATGAATGCGCGTAAGCACATGTGCTAGGCAGGAATACCTTACATCGAATGGTTGTCATGGGCTGATTTTCTCGATGCATTAAATGACATTTCAATCTGTATTTCGCTTTGAACAAGAAGACATGTCCCCCACACTATCTTCATGATAATTTAAAGATATATGCATATCAAGTATGCCAATAAAACAATAACGTTTTGTGGTTGGGATATGTTTGAAACATACTTTCTGTTAGTTTCAATGTTAAAAGGAAAATGTGACGGTATCTGCGTGATACATACTTTGTTTCAGTGATTATAGCTAAGCATGCATTAATAATAATAATATGTGTATTTATAATGCGCTGAACTCCACTCATAAAGCATGCTCAAAGCGCTACATTGAATGAATCCAAGCAAATATTTACAAAGCAAGGCAGAGGTTATGCTGGAACGATGGTGAAAAACAATCTGAGGAAATTTAAGCTATACATTGTAATATTTTCTGAAAAGATAAGTTTTGAGTGAACTTTTGAATGAGTCAATGGAGGGAGACATTTTGAGTTCAATCGGGAGTTGATTCCATGACTGTGGAGCACCATAGCCGAATGAGCGAAATCCAAATGCCTGTAATTTCTGTCTGGGAACAATGAGAAGGTGTTGGTCTGTTGATCTTAACATTCTAGAAGGATTGTACTTGGTGACTAGCTCAACTAGGTAGTCTGGAGCTGTATGATGGTAGCACTGGTAGGCAAGACTCAGGACCTTGAATTCAACTCTGGCTCTAATTGGTAGCCAGTGCAGGGTTTCCAGGACAGGTGTTACATGGATCCTTGTGGGAACTTTGCAGACACGTCGTGCTGCAGAGTTTTGTACTTTTTGGAGTTTTGACAGAAGTTTTTCAGAAAGTCCATAAAATATGCTATTGCAGTAGTCAATCTTAGAAAGAACAAGCGATCGCACTAGGGCTTGAGCTGCTGGTGTAGTAAGGGAGCTTCTAATGCTGCTAATGTTTCGTAAATGGAAGTAACAGGATTTGCAAACTGTGTTTATATGAGCTTTCATAGAGAGATCAGAGTCTAGATGAAGCCCAAGATTTTTAACCGTTTTCGAAAATGGAATGACAATGTTGCAAACTGTGAGTGAGTTGGTCATCACGTGACGAAGATTCTTCTTAGTGCCGACAAGCAACGCCTCGGTCTTCGCCTCATTCAGTTTGAGCAAATTTGTCGTCATCCATGTCTTTACATCACCAGTACACTCTGACAGTCGCTCACACATTTGTTCTGCAGTGTTGGGATAGCATGAATCAGACAGCTGAGTGTCATCTGCGTAGAAGTGGTGGCTCACATCATGTGTACTGATTACATCTCCAAGATCTCTGGTGGAAAGTGTAAACAACACTGGTCCTAGAACGGATCCTTGAGGTACTCCACAGGATAATGGGGTTTTCTTAGATGAATGATTGTTTATGATAACTGACTGCTGTCGATAACTGAGGTAAGAAACAAACCAGGACAGTGCCACTCCAGTAACTCCAAATTAAACCACAAACAAATAACATTTTGCCCAATTTACTTTCAGACGGCCCAACGGTGCAGGTTATTACGTCAACCTCTGTAACAGAATTCCAAAATCTCAGTGTGGCCTGTTCTGTCGATTCAAATCCTTTGGCAACGATGAAATGGACAAGGAAAAACCATGCCCATTTTACTCCTCAGACAAGATCTACTCTGACCATCCGTAACATACAGAGATCACAGGCAGGGATATATGTATGTACAGCTACCAACACTCTTAGTCCTTGTGTGGGACCATCTGTAGTGAGATCTGACTCTATGGAGGTGACAGTGGATGTGCAGTGTAAGTATCATTGTTAGAATACTAGACATTTGTGTACAGCTACCAACACTCTTAGTCCTTGTGTGGGACCATCTGTAGTGAGATCTGACTCTTTGGAGGTGACAGTGGATGTGCAGTGTAAGTATCATTGTTAGAATACTAGACATGTGTGTACAGCTACCAACACTCTTAGTCCTTGTGTGGGACCATCTGTAGTGAGATCTGACTCTTTGGAGGTGACAGTGGATGTGCAGTGTAAGTATCATTGTTAGAATACTAGACATTTGTGTACAGCTACCAACACTCTTAGTCCTTGTGTGGGACCATCTGTAGTGAGATCTGACTCTTTGGAGGTGACAGTGGATGTGCAGTGTAAGTATCATTGTTAGAATACTAGACATGTGTGTATAGCTACCAACACTCTTAGTCCTTGTGTGGGACCATCTGTAGTGAGATCTGACTCTTTGGAGGTGACAGTGGATGTGCAGTGTAAGTATCATTGTTAGAATACTGGACATATGTGTACAGCTACCTACACCCTCAGTTCGTGTGTGGGGACAGCTTTATTACAGTCCTAGTCTTGGGAGATGACAGTGGATGTACAGTGTAAGTATCATTGTTAGAATACCGGGCATATGTGTGTACAGCTACCAGCACCCTCAGTCCTTGTAGTGAGATCTGACTCTCACCGGATCACAGACGATGAGTAGCACACTTCTTACAAGAGGAAACCGTTAAAACAAACCGGATAGCGCGTAGTACATACAGCAAAGAATTAAGACGTTACCCTCTGTGGAGTCACTTTATAAAGGGAGCATAATGGCTGATGTGTGAGGAGTGAGTGGGTTTAGCATTACGCCGCACTCGGCAATATTCCAGCCATATGTTCGCTACCTGTGAATAATCGAGTCTGGACCAGACATTCCAGTGACCAACAACATGAGCATCGATCTGCGCAACTGGGAACCGATGACATGTGTCAACCAATTGCAAGTCAACGAGGCTGACCACCCAATCCCGTTAGTCGCCTCTTACGACAAGCATAGTCGCCTTTATGGCAAGCATGTGTTGCTGAAGGCTAATGTGTGAGGATGCCTGATGGCAATGCTGATTCCAGATACTAGCCACTGATTTCAGTAGTAATGGGTGTTTTTGTCACTAGACCCTCACAAATCTTTGTACAAAATAAGCATATAATCATATCTTTAATGGTAACATTCCTGAATTGACGCCGTCGGTTCCAAATGCATTCCCGTGCTTCAAATACTCAATAACACCCGGAAATTGGCCAACACATGATGTTTATCGACATTGTAAACAGAAAAGTAAACCAAAGGGTTTTATTGTCTGCACTCGTTTACATCGAGTACGGGTACAGCAGTGAAGTGTCATCAACAGGACGTTTCAGCTGGTTCCCATGGTTGCGTCTGGAGTTGCTCATTTGTGACGTCATTCTGACTTTACGTCACAATATGATTTGAATGACGTCACCACTGTTGATGAGTCAACAAAACAACTGTTTGCGAGGTCAATACGCAGTGAATAGTCTTGCAGTTTCCGGGAATCTAACACCGTTTGATCATGTTTTTCAACCAATCAGATTACAGAACACAGTGACTTTTGGTTTACAATAGTTCTTAAACTGACACTGGGCATAACGAATGTCCTTTACAAAAGTAAATCAACTACTGTGAGTTAGTTCAGACCAAATAGCAGAGGTAGTTCTTTAGTCTAGACAATCCACAGTTTCACTGTATCCTATACAAGTATCCTCTTTCCAACTCAAGGTTCGCCCCGACCCGATGAGATGTCCCCTCTACACCGCAAATACGTGTCATCACACGGTAGCAATGTCATACTTTCGATGACAATCCTATCATATCCTCGTCCAACAATCCTTTGGAAGAGGCCAGGGGGATATTACCACAAAAATCTATCATCCTTGTCTGAAAAGACTAGTACCTCGCCCTTCACAGTGACATCCACTCTAAACCTGAAAAACTTACAAGAAGAAGATTTCGGTTTGTACCAGGTTCACGCAAACAACGCCGTGGGCAGCAGTGTGGAATCTCTTTCTCTTGTATGACAAGGTAATGTATACGTGAACCCATACAGTTAGCACATAAAGAGTCAACACGAGATTTAACTTTCTATATGTAAATATGTTAAATGCCACAAGTAAGTTCCACTATGAGTTTATACGTATTTCCAACGACAGGCTCCCCTTGCACCTTCCGATGTCACAGTACATGGTACGGATTCGTCATCAATGATCATCGCCTGGAAACAGGAGTTCAATGGAGGGTCGGTTCAGATCTTTACTGTTGAGTACAGCAAAGACAAGAGACACTGGGTTGAGGGAGGGTCTTTCGAAGAAACAGGAAGAGGGAAGTACCGCCGTGCTGTTCTCAATCATCTCGATTCTGCCACGACATTCTACGTGAGAATCATTGCAAGGAACATTTACGGAGACTGTGCCTGTTGAGGGGAGGACAGAATCACAGTTACAAGGCATGATAACGATTCATGTGGTCGCTTTGTCGTAAATGCAAGAATTAGTTATTGGCACTTTATATGCATATTCATCTGTGAACTGTATCACTCAGTCAACAATGATAACTTCAACGTCTTTAGCGTGAGGTACCCAACATTCAGGAGTACATGCGTATTCCTTCATCAGGTGGTTGAATGCTAAGACACAAGTACCGTATTTTTATGTAAGTAAGCGTAGAATAATGGTTACAATACTTATGGACTTTCAACTTCATTTATTCTGTGACAGGCGACATATATTCTAATGTCGTTGTCACGTTTTCATAGAATAAAAGAAGTTGTTTATCCATAAAAATAGTCATCATTCTTAACAAATCCTAAAATGCCCATCAAAGAAATTATGAAAGTGAGTGAGTGAGTTTACATTGTAGTCACATCGGCAATATGTCAACCATATCGTGACGAAAGAGCCTCATACTAGTACACCTGTTACGTAAGATTTACACAAGTGATAAGAAAACAAACCTGGTAACTTAACAAGGGACGCCTACAGTTATGTATCGCTGGTTGATGATTAGCAATATGTAGAGGGAAGCGCATCCTCAGAAACATTAAGTTCCTTATGAAAAACATCCATATATTCTCCCATTCATGTTTATGACTACCAGCAGCCTCATTATAATAGCAACATGACTGTAATAAATAGACATTTAATAATTAACAATAATTAATTAATAATTTTGGGGCTGGAAAATGAAAAGACACGTACTTACGGCTACAATAATTATATCTAAGCAAAGGAGACGTCATGTTTCATCTTGTTTCAGATCCAGCCGTCATAGCAGGTATATCTGTCGGTGTGCTTTTCCTAATAGCTAGTGCAGTCACCGTCAAGGTAGTCTCTCAAGTGTTTTAAGGAAACCGGGTAGGTCTTCTTTGCGGGTAATATCTCAGGGTGTAATAACTACATGTAAAGCAGATCAGTTAATTATGGATATCTTTTGGTTCCTTTTCGTTGTTATTGTTGTTACATAATCCTTTCCCAAGGTTTAACATTATTTAGATATTACTTATTCAAAATTAACTCTTTTATAATTCTGTTTATATTTCAAGATTGGATATAAATACACACTACACAGTACCGACTGCTCGTTGCATGGTAACCAACGTTCAGATACCAGTGTATAAACAATCATAAGGATATATTGCATTATTTTTAACTGTTATCGTGTGCTTTAGATTGTTATCATCTCAAGAATGTTCACGTAAGAATCACGTAATGACTTCTTGTTAAGATGTTTCAGCAGCTGTCTTAAGTATATTTCATGTAACTTCTCTGAGTGGCATATGTAGATGTTGGTGAATCAGATGAGGACAAACTATGTATATGAACAACATTTTTCTTCGGGTGAACGAACGAAGAAGTGGTTCATCCATAAAGTTTGACCTTGTCTGTGTTTCATGTACCGTCCACAAGCGCACCCGTGACAAGACGTGGTCGAAAAATTACAACATGCACGTGTACACACAATATATGAAATAAACTACTTCCGTAACTGAAAGCCATTTTGTTTCAAGAGTAAAGGACCATCACAATCAGACGCAATGCGAAACACTCAAGGTATGATTGCTAATGAAGTGTGAATACAATGTATATACTCCATATTACACTGTACCCGGTTCGCTGTGACGCAGCCTGTAAACATCTTCAGCTGCTTCAAACGGCTGAATATATAACGCAATACAATTGTTAGAATAATGTTGACTACGACGCTTAAGCGATTTACCACAGTGGCATGTGCTATACAGCCAACAATTATGCATAATCCCTTTTCAACTGCCCACACACATGCCAATATGTACATATATACATATTTCTATTGATGTGACACGTATAACGTTTTCATTGAATCATTCCAAAGATGCGAGTATCTACTCTGACCTTCAAGACAAAGATTGCGACAAACAGATATACACACAACTGAAGTCGGGGGAGAAGTTACCCACGGAGTGTAAGTCATACATACACTGTTTTGCAATCATACGACTACATTTGGAATCAGCGCACAGTTAATTAAATATCATTTGTTATTACTCTCCCGTAAAGGATACCACAGGGTAATATTTTTACAGCAGTATTACACTGCTGTACCACCGCTAGACGTATGACGTCATCATGATTCACAGTTATGACGTCACAATACTATTGCCGCTGTCGCAATGGTACTAGACCCTCCTTGACTGCTTGACTCATGGAGAGCTGAGAGTCCACACACTGTAGGCAGTGAAGCCGCAGTTTCTGCCCACCTGTGATGGAGAGTAATAAACAGAATAATTATACAAAATTTGCTTCCGTGAAATGCCACTTTTATTAAACTTGTGAAAGATATAGTATCAAACAAACGAAAGCTTTTGTTCGTTTGATACCGAAGCATTAACTCGTTTAATAAAAATTGTATTACTCGGAAGGTCGTTTAGTATAATATATTTGTGTTATACCACGTACAGGAAATCTGACCAGACGCTGGTCATACCGGTAGTGACCTAATGTTAACGCATGCAACCTCAATCTCTGCAAACACCAAAATAGTTCTGGAGATTTTTCTAATGACATATTTTGTTTCAGGTATTTCGGAGTACCAAGGTCTTCAAGTAAGGTCAAAACCACTCTATGAATATCTGGGAATATCAAAGAGTAAGACGTCAGCTGAACCAAACGCAGGTACATACAGACGTTGCCATAATAAACGAAAAATAACAAATATGTGTGTCATCAATTCAACGCTTTAAACATATTTCTTGTATTTTGAAATAATTTGTTGATCTTAGCTGTCATTTTGTTTTTGCATTTGTCAGGTGATCTACATTTGTATGAGCACTGAATCCCCAAGCCAGTAAACAGAGAAACACTGCTGACATCTAGTGGTGGCGTTCGTTGAAAAAGCATTCGTGCTATCACTTTGGCAACGGTCACACTGACACATGTTCAGGGGTGGCGGACGACAGCGGGTGAATTATATTATGACTAAAACGGACGATCTTTTCAAATAAAAAAGTCATAATTCCAAAGGTCGGATGTTCTAATATGAGAGGTATTTGTGTTTCAACCGGGAAGGTAACCATGTTTCTGAAAACACAGCGTTTCCTTGTTGCTGGATCCTTGTTGAAATGCGTCTGAATTTAATGCTCACTGGTCATTATGGAACAGTTGCTGTGCTTATAAATAGACACTTCCTTGTTGTGATGGCAAAAGTCCAAATAGGGTTTTCATAGTGCGTGCACTGTGCAATGGAATTGCAGTTAGAGTCACGAGCTGGGGTGACTGAGTCATCTCATTTGTGTAATGTCAGTTGTAGAGCATGTGTATGTATTGATGTCGTGAGGAATAAAACCTTTTGGTAGTTAACCAAACATCTATGCATGATTACATATCGTACTCACTGCGACATTAAGAACGGAAAGACATTTGTCAACGGATGACACTGGAATACTCTTGTGAGAAGACACGTGCATGCACTTGTTCGGTTGATCTAACAGGAAAACAATTGATTTAGATACAACTCACAACTATATGACCAAATGTAGATTGCAATTACAATGCCGAAGGTCGTATATCATTGCAAGATTGTCCAAACAGCATATCAGTGCTTTGTCCTAACCTTTGCATAGAGAAGCCAGACTCCCTTCTTACAGGCACGGTGAAAGATATACCAGTTGACCAGGATATGCATTACCTGTTTCTACCACACGGCTTGCATTAACGACCAGCCAGGGGTCATCCCTGATTTTCAGCGATCCATTTATATCACGTTTAATCTCAATCGCTCGGTACTAATTTATTTTCTAAACGGTAACTGGATAACTCTACCCCATGTTTCGCCAGTTTTGCCTGAGTTGTAACATTCATCAACATCTACCTCCGAGTTGTATCTAAATGGCACTGCAAGGTTGTTAAGGAGGACAAGTTCTTGGGTTTAGTTTTTATGTTACTGACACCTATTTAATTCCAATTCAAAGTGGGGAGTACTTAAGCTTTATCGATCATTGGTCCATTCAAAGCTTCATAATGGCTTCACCGTATGTGGCGGAGCCCGCAAAAGCAACCTAAAACTTTTAGCTTCTGTGAACCACGAAAACCCAAGACTTTGTCTTGGCTCCAGTATAACATCAACTGTTGATAACCTCTACGTCGAGGAGTCATATCTTAACCAACGCTGTATGAAACTAACTTTACAATATACAGCAAAACATACAGTATTCAAACGAGTCAAACCCCACATATAACTGTGCCGTTAATCCCACCTATTAGGATGTGTATAACAAAAAGTCTTCCCTTATCCCGTCTCTTGGTATAAGAGTGAAACAATTCCATTCCGTCGCTGACATTGCGCTAAAGAAAACCGCTCCTTCCTGTCTGCCTTCTTCTCCTTGGTGAACTAAAGAATTACAATATTGAAAAGAATTGAAAAGTAAATTTAATGCATACAAATTCTTATTTACAGATGGATCCTAAGATGTTGGCGCAGTAGCTTGTGCCACCGTCTTCGGATCTCAACCAGTATTATCGTGATTACCAGATACAGCCGCTATTTTCACAGCAGAAGCAAACACCATATTAACACCCATAAATATATTTATAGCACCCTAAATATAAGCAATAGATAATCATGTCCTACTCATTTTCTTATCTTGAAAAAAGTCTTTCTTGTAAACACCCTCTTTTAATCAAAAGTATTGAATTATATCATGATCTTACTACTGGCTATCACGACATCGTCTTCTGTTGGTTACTCAGCCTGTTGACATTTAGGGGAACACAATGGCCAATCTTGCTGCCAAGGTAGCACTCAACAAATCTGTGCCACCACTTCTTATTCCATGCACTGATTACAAAGCGGGCATTAGAATTTATGTGATCTGATGCAGAAGAGGTGGGACACTCAAGTAGGTATGAATGAATTAATACCTAATATTGGTTACACCTGCTTGTGTTGTGTGTCCAGACGTCATGCGACGATGTCGTATTGGCCATACTAGATATACTCATGAATAACTATAAAAAGGTGAGGATAATCGGTTTTGTATCCCTTGTGATGAGAGAACCATGATCAGGCATGTCCTGTTTGGCCGTATTGAGTATTTCATCACAAGGGATATTATACTCATGGACACAAATAAGGGAACATATGAAAGTTGTTTCTTTCTCCTTTTTAAATGATTTGTAAATAGAGAAGCATTTTCCAGTTCGATGTTTAAATCGGTAAGTCAGATTGTTAGTAGCTGTATCCTGAAAGGAGGTTAAAGTATTGTACAATTTTGTTCTTCGATATGCTTTGAAATATTGTCGATATGACGATACAAAATAACTAACTCACTCAGTCAGCGTTGTATTGGGCTGCTACATGTCCACATCTAAACACTATCTGTTTCCTGCAGTGTCGCCGTGGATTGGACTGAATGATATGTTCGATAACAACACATATTTTTGGACCGATGGTACCCGAACAATTCACAGAAACTGGCATGTCCTGAATCCCTCCCACACATGTGAAGGTCGATCAGAAGATTGTGTCAACATGTGTTGTAAAGGCGGTAAAACTTTGAATTGGAATGACCAATTCTGTTGGAAACATGAACCTTTCATATGTCAGATATGAACACAGACGTGAACGCATAATCCAGGAAAGATTTGTTAAATCTAGCATTTGTAACCTACAAAACAGACAACACAGACGCTTAAGGTAGTGGTTACTTGCATTATGTCTCTACATGACACATGCTGGATGCAGTATAAAGATATTTCAACCTCGCGAATCAGCTGCATTAGGTTACCTCTCAGTAAGTTGGAAAACTGCCCTAAACATTGAATTTGTCAAGTGTTATGGAAAGGAAGATTAAATAAATGCCCGTGGATAAAACACCCATCATAAACATGGCTCCTGCCTCTGCTTTTACTGCGAAATACTATGTCGTACTTCTGTTGTGCTCACATGAACATAATCTAGTGCTTGAACTTCTGATCTTCCCAAAGTCCAGGGCCCCGTTTCACAAAACTCTCGTAAGCCTAAGGTCCCGTAACTTTGCTCGTAACATTCGTACCTCCTGTGTTACGGTATAGGAGAGAAGAGTGCTGCGAGGAAAGTTACGGGATCTTAGACTTACGAGAGTCTTGTGAAACGGGCTCCCGTTTCGCATCTGCTACAGTTTCATGATCGTGCTTTTCACCGACCTACAGTGTATCCATCCACCTTACTTCTCACCTTCTCACCTATAATCCTGCATCTTATCTAAATACAGTAAAACACATGTCCATCTCATCTAATCATGGCACTTACAGTAATTGAAAGTTTGATATTTCAATCGCATAGCAAAGTCCTCATAATTCTGCATGCAATGTGGAAACATGACCGCCTTTCTGATGAGAAGTATGACACGGACTATAAGTGTACTAAGGGATGTAACTGTGCATAAAATTGCATAAAAAAGGTTATTTGAAATAAGTTATAAAAATACCCCTTAATTAGCATATAACAAAGCAAGTACATTCTGTGCATAATCAACGGGATGGTTCTTAAGCCCTGAAGTTTACACACTTGCAAACTAAAGAATGTTATGGAAAACATAACATATGTCATATGACAGCTTACAGAAAATCAGCATCTCCGCCCTGTGTTTATGCTGGATTCTGAAATGACCCAAAATGGCGTATTTGTGTCCATCAAAACACGATCTCATCTCTGTGGACTCGTGCTCATCTAAATGGGAACACGAGAGATTCGCCTCGGCCTGACACGTCCAACAAGATTATCACATTCGGTTTGCCTGTCTATAAGGAATCAGTTCACGACTACCAGTTTTACTGCTCAGACTATGAGTTCAGTGTGTTCTGTCCGAGTCAGTAACTTTAGTGTTAACACAGTGTTTTAAGGATAGCAGATTGACTTATTGTTGTCTCCTTACACATCAAAGGCGTGAAATATTCCTAACATCGCCTCAGACACATTTGATGCCTTTAGCAACGAGAAAGGGATTACGTTTTAATCAATTGCCATCTTCAGATGCAGTGATCACAGACACTATTCGACTGTACATGAAAACCCTATGTAGCACCTATGCAACAACCCGATTTAAGGACGATGTACATGATTGAGGATTAAGGATGGAAGCCAATGGAGATGAGTCCAGAAAAGCGGGTTTACTCGTAAAATCGGGGAAAATACGATAGCTGTTGAGAACAGTAGATCACACTATAGATGCAATGAGGCATTACTTCCGAAATGGGGTCATCTCAAAGATACATTGTGCTTTTTCATTTGTGTTTAATATGTCTCATCTATTGATTAACATCTTACGTGTCGTTTTTCATAAAGTTTATATACGCCGTGTATAATACGCCATGTATTTTCCCAGTTTAGTTTCCCTAAAGGATTAACATATCTAAGCTGATATCTCAATCCCCTAGAACGGCCACAACCATCGTCTGCGACACCCGTCCTGGTTTTGTTTTGAGACGACCCCTCCTACCTGTTTCTTTTTATCGTGAAAGGGAGACACGGTGGAAACTACATACTTAAGTTTCAGCAGGACAGTTATTATTTTAGTGACAGTTATCGTTCATAATGAAGCTAAGTCTAATTTTAAAATGGTCATTTAAAAAAGTGCCCTTTATAATGCAATATCATCGCGCACTAATTTGCTTGACTTAGTGTTCATTTCTGCACTCATCTCTCCTCAGTAAAGTCCCTTTTCACGTTTCCCATCTCCCTGCCACTGGAACTGTAGTTAGCCCGAACTTACTTTAAAAGATATTTCACACCTTCTCATATCAACTACTACTTGAATTGTAGAGATAAACCTAAAAACATAGGTTTTTCTTTCCATTTCCGTCAGTACTTTAGTCCTGTGATAGGCATTCAGGAAAGGTAATTTCTCAAAGAATTGCATGTTTTGGGGCACGCCATAGTTATTTATCATTATATGAGTTCCGAGTGGATAAATCGCCAGCAGCTGAAGGGATGGTGTAAATCCAACTAGGGTCCATGTAGGTAGCAAAGGTACTGTAAGTCCCCATGGTTCCTAGTGTGGTGATCTACCTTCAGTTGTTGGCGATCTATAGTCTGTTTTTATATTGTATTGTCTAAATAGTGCTATTAGGTTTCACTTTCCGTGCTAGTTTTAATTGAAATTGTGATATTTTAGTTGTTTTACTGTACTTCGTTGACAGGTTATTATAATGTATATATGCTCTTTTTCATTGTTGAATGTTCTCGTCACGATATGGCTGAGATATTGCCGATGTGACGTTACATATTAACTCACTCACTCACTCCGGGTGGATATCCGAGAACCTTTGCATGATTACGATCCAATTATTCAATAACCTTTTAACTACATCACTGTCACGCTTTATGCTATGGTTTCAATATTTATTTAGTTAAGGTTAACGCGCAGGTGTATACTGAATTACGTTTTGTCCAGATACTATATACCCGTTTGCTTTAAACGGCACGGTGTACTGTCCGGCTTAGATTTTTTCAGAAATGGATGTTGAAGCGCTAGACAAGTTTTATCTTCCTTATATTCGTCACAAGTTGTCACAATCTATTCAATCTAAACCCACGTCTCCCCTGTGCGATTCAGGCGAAGATTTAAAATTAAGTATGGCTTGAAAATTCAGTCCGACAGCATCCACAAGAACTTATGGAGATTCGAATGTCTTGTATGTAATCGTAAAACCATCCTGACACTTGCACTAAGCAATTTTGCGTGCCAGTGCGTAAACTCGGCGTAAACCGGTGTGAAGTGTGCAGCAAACTGTAAGAGGCTGCGTACCAGTGCGCAAAGAAAACTTTGAAATGTTCAAAATTTCTGGCATGCGTAATCTTCGTGCCATATGCGTGAAGTACTCATGGACATTGCGCAGCCTACTCGCCAACACTGCGACCACTACGTATTAAAGCGTGTCACTTTCATTTCCATTGACACGCAGTGTCACGCATTGGCCCTCCTTGATCACGAACTGTGTCCGACATGGTCTAACTTTTCGTGAAGTAGGCGGACGAGATTTGTGCATTGTCCCAACATGTTCAAGCGATCATGGCACTTGGAGTTCACGCATAGATTGCGTTCGGCACAAATAGTTTGCGCATGCCCTGAACTTAATACGCACTGGGTACGCCTTCTTCGCGCATTGTTTTGCGCACAAATCAGCCATGAGTGCGCATGTACCTAAAAGTAAGTATATGAACACTCCTCTCATGACCCCCGAGATTGAGGGTGTTCATTGATAAAGAAGAAACAATAACACTTTCTTTAATAACTTATTCTACACAGCAAATTTAGAGAATAGTAATGACAGTTTAAACTGGTATTAAAGCCTGAGTTGCTGAAACGTCATGGTCCCCATTTAAGGCTGATATGGGACAGCGTCTGACCATTGTCTCTTGCCAAGGAACAGCACCAACAGGAGACAAGTAATACACACATACACATACATATATATATATATAATGAGAGTGAGAGTGTGTGAGAGCGTGACAGTGAGGAAAAAAGCAATTCAGGGGTTCGTATATCCAGATTGGCCCATGAGCCGCCGCCTTCTGGCATTGGACTCCAGGCAGCTGAACTTAACAAAAGGTCACTTGCAAGTTGTTTTTGATAGACCTGCCATTAACAACTGCTGTCAACTACCGTTGTCCATACTCAGGGCATGACGTGACCTGCCGATTGATAGCATCGGGTCCCTTCAACCACCCGTCAACGTGAAGGGGCGAAGTGCTGTATTGGGCAAAGGAGTGCCATCCCTAGAACCAGTTCCCTCAACCACCAGACTCACGCCCTCCACCGACAGAGGGCGCAAACCATGACTAACAGGGTACCCAATTCGGTCGTTCATTGCGACCAGCAATGGGGTGCTGTGGACCTATTTTACCCCGGGTCCACACGGGAGAAGAGTTCTTAGCGTTACCCACCACGAAGAGGTGGCTCTTAGCAGGTACCAGTAATAATGAAATATTGCAACTCACTTACACACGCACCTACACACTCACACTTACACACGCACCCGCTCGCACACATTCACATGTATTCAATAACACGCTTTATACCAGTATAGCTCGACTGTCTCTAAATGATGTCCAGTATAACGTTTTTAACTATAGGTAAAGACAGACGTCGCAGTCTCATATAGCACCATCCAAAAGGACGCTGAGGGAAAATTCCAAGGAGAGGATGGGTGTATACTGGAGGAGAATTCCCTTGTTAATTTCACACGATATATTTAATGCAATAAATGCCTGAAGCTTATCTGTCATGCACGTCATGCGTGTGTCTGTTGTTTGTTGTCTTCACAACAATTTTGTTACATCACTGAGTAGCTAATATGCGCTGTGAACATTGGTACCACGACACGCAGCAAGCACGAGTTTGTCCACTCTATTCATCATATCCTGGTGTGTAGTCTACCAGCCCTTGTTCTCATTCTAACCCGGAATTCCAACAAGGATGCTTAATACAAAGAACAATTAGTGACCGACTCTGAAACATGTGGTAATAAACAGGACATAACGATGTTAGTCGTCAGTGACAGCTAGCCTCGCAGTATGGTGGTATGTGCTACAATGAAGACACACGGCTTGCTCTTCCTGGCCATAACGTCGGTTGTACTGTGTCCTACTGTTGAAGGTAGGACAACTTTAGTAGTCGTGTTGTTTGCTTCTTAAATCATTATGTCAAAACATATTGTTGAGTTAAGTGAGTGAGTGGGTTTAATCTTTCGTCACACCAACAATATTCCAGCTATATGGCGGCGGCCTGCAAATAATTGCCTTCGGACCACACAATCCAGTGATGAGCAGCATGAGCATAGATCCAAGCAGTTGGGACTCTATGACATCTGTCAACATGCCAGCGAGCCGGATCACCCGATCCCGTCAGTCGTTTGTGTTACAGACATTTCACGAAAGAAATTACAGTTCAGATAAGATATTGCTTCTAAGGATAACAGCATGTTAAAACTGCGCAAAACTTAGTATCTCCTACGTAGGAGATAGTAAGTCCTACGAAGAAGATAGTATTCCTAACTCCTACGTGGGAGATAGTAAGTCCTACGTAGGAGATATTAACACCTACGTAGGAGATACTAAGTCCTACGTAGAAGATACTAAGTCCTACGTAAAAGATAGTATTCCTAACTCCTACGTAGGTGATAGTAAGTCCTACGTAGGTGATACTAAGTCCTACGTAGGAGATAGTGACACCAAAAAAACATCTTCCGTAAAGATACGTATGTTGATTAACAACCGATCTTTTTTTGCCATATCAAAAAACATATTTCTTCACAGGCGACAGGCCCACCTCTTCCAAAGATAACTATCTTTGTTTTTCAAGATTAACAAACAATTCTCATTCATTTGTATAGCATTCCAAGATATTCAGTTGGTTTTGTAGACCAGCAATGGCATCTGACACGGCAAAAAGGAGGATTACTTATTTCAATCATATCTCGAAACATTTGTACCCCATTTTACCTGAATTATAAGTATCATAATACAGTTCGCTTATGAAGAAGGAAAACAATATAGGGGTTAAATACACCATTGCCGAATTCCCATGGGACCGAAACAATCGGTGACATCACCGCCACAACGAACACATGATTTAATAATGATTCAAATATATAGATTTCAAAATAGAATACATTTTCCCGTGTAAACCATATATTCGTAAGCAGTGACATAATTTACAACGATCCACAGAGTCAAAAGCTTTCTTAAAGTCAACAAATGTTACATAAAGCTTGTGTTTATTACGCGACAGGCACTTTTGTATTGTCGCATATAGTGTAAAGATATGGTCAGTAGCTGAATAATCATTTCTGTAAAAGACTCCTGACATCCAGGAATTAAGTTTATTAGATTTGACCAATACAACACGACGTTTCAAGGCTAATTCTTGCCCCTTCGTCAGGTGGATGTCAAGAATTAGCCTTGAAACGTCGTGTTAAAAGAATTAAAGAAGTTGTCATCCATAATAGTGTTTTGTATTACCTCACCAACTTGCCCCTTCGTCAGGTGGATGTCAAGAATTAGCCTTGAAACGTCGTGTTAAAAGAATTAAAGAAGTTGTCATCCATAATAGTGTCTTGTATTACCTCACCAACTTCTAAATGCCTTTGAAGAATTAGATTTGACCAGTTTGAGATTCTCTTATTTAAAAGCAGTTGTATATATTTTCCCAATAACACTCGTTAAAGATATGCCTATATACCTATCATTATTGTCTTGAGAAGATTAATGCTAACCCGGATGTTCTGGTCAGAAAACTGCTCGTGTTCATCAGATCTAAAATACTTCAAACATAGACCTTGAACAATGATAAGTAACCTGTAAACATATGTGACGTCATACATTCAGTTTAATGTGCTTACATAAACGTACTGAGATACTGCTAGATCTCAGAGTCAGGCACCTAATCACCTGCACACAAAGTCAGCGATTTAACCCACTCAGCCACCCTAGCTTCCACAAATGTTGGAAGTCGGACATCTGGTAGAGTAGACCACGTGTGTGAGCGTGCGTGCGAGTGTATCTGTCTGTCTGACTGTGGAGGGAGGTGATAGGGGGTGGGAGGAGGTAGACGGACAGCAAAAGTCATCTTATTAACAGTCCCTTCTGATTCTAGTACTTTTGTCATCTTCAGTACTGTAGCATTTTTACATTGCAAAGAGATTCCTAGCATAGTTTTTTAACAAAACAATAACAATTGCAAAATAACAATAACAAAAGTATCTAACGTTTGAAATGCCTATTGAACATGTGTTTTAGACCTAGCGTCCGAGTTCAGATCGACTGTGTTTTTTTAAAGCACACACTCGCTAAAATACACCTTCCCCGTTACCCGTTACCCGTTACCCGTTACCTCTGATCGTGAAATGGAAAATGCACGTGCATTGCCAGATGTATCACGCAATTAAGGCAAAGTGAGTGAGTGAGTGAGTGAGTTCAGTTTTACGCCGCTTTTAGAAATATTCCAGCAATATCACGGCTGGGGACACCAGGAAATGGGCTTCACACATTGTACCCATGTGGGGAATCGAACCTGGGTCTTTGGCGTGACAAGTGAACGCTTTAACCACTAGGCTACCCCACCGCCTCTAAGGCAAAGTGCATCAGCGGGATAGAAGCGATATGAAACAATGACACAAGTGAGTTTTCAGGAACGGGAACGTGCTCGAAGCAGGGACATCCGTTTCAGTGTCAACCTATCAACCATAGACGGTCTTGTCAGAAGTCACCGACAAGTAGGAAGCGTTGCAGAGTGTATGTTACTTCCGGTTACCACGGCGAGACAAAAAAGACTGACAAACCGGTGCACAAAGGGGATGAAACAGGAGATGACATGGTGAAATGGAACAGGGGACGTCAGGAGATGACACAAGAGATGACACCGGAGATGGCACAAGGGACGATAGGGGGACGATGGGGGGATGGGACAGGAGATGGCACAAGGGACGACAGGTGTACGACAGGGGGATGGCACAGGAGATGACACAAGGGACGACGAGGGGACGACAGAAGATGGTACAAGGGACGGCAGGGGGACGACAGGTGTACGACAGGGGGATGGCACAGAAGATGACACAAGGGACGACGAGGGGACGACAGAAGATGGCACAAAGTACGACAGGGGGACGACAGGGGGATGGCACAGGAGATGACACAAGGGACGACAAGTGTACAGCAGGAGAGTGACACAGGAGATGATACAGCAGATGGCACAAGGGACGATAGGGGAATGGAACGGGGGAACGGGGAAACGGGGGAATGACACAGGGGGATGGAGTAGGTAAGTGACAGGCGATGACAAAGAGGATAGCAAAGGAGAAGGAGCAGGGGATGAGACAAGGAATGACAGGATATGGCTCACAGTGGGGATTTCACAGATCACGCAGACTCCGATTTCTCGAATTAAACTTAGGTTTTTACTCGAATTTCTAGCTGAGGTTAACAATTTGAAATCAAAGATTTTTCAACTCGACTGTTTTGTTTTTCAAAAGAAAAGAAAATCCCAAAGATCTTCAGTAATCCATCCATCAAAGTAAACTCTTCGACTATGTTTGAGTTTAATACTGATTTCAGCTCATTCTGGGAATGCATTTACTTGGGTTTACTGAAATGTGAGCAAAAGCTGCAACTTTTCAAAACTCAGACTTAAGTTTGTTTCGAGAAATCGGGGCGAGAGGATGACATCAGGCCATGATTTCTCAAAATAAAGTAAAGTCTGAATTTGTTTGGTCTTTATTATTTTAAAAATGCAGATTAGTTAAAGATGCAACTGTTGCAAATTGTCAAAATAAGTTTGAATGTTAAGTAAAATCTTACTTTATCTCGAGGAATCGAGGACAAGAGCCCGGGCAGCACATTTCCTAGATGAGCTTTTAGTAGTTCATACACTCAGCTCGGAAATCCGTTGACGCCATGCTACTCAGTCCGTTTGTTATGTTTAGTTTTCACTGAAATGCGTTTCACAAACTTATGTTTGTATCGTCATTGTCTCACTGAGAATGTAGGCCTATTATATCTCATGGTAACCTTATGAAACAACCTCTTGTTTATTTACGAATACCATAGCCTATTAGGATATAATTTTCACTAAATCTGGTCCCCTAAACATACACTGCGTGCAGATACAGGTTAGAATTGGTCCGGTGTAAACCCATACTTGTTGCATGCCAGTTTTATACATCGATACTCATGCTCATGATGTTGATCACGGGGGGATTGTCTGGTCCAGACTATTATTTAAATACTGCAGCCATATAGCTGGAATATTGCTGAGAGAAACGTTAAACAACAAACCAATAAATAGCTCTGTGTGTGTATCTGTTTCTAGGGCTCGTGATTCGCGAAGGGGAAAATGCGTCTTTGTCATGGAACCAGCCGGATCCACCGGTCAGGGCATTTTCGATTCTAAAATCAGACACCTGCATCTTCGACGTTAGTAACTATGACAACATCACACCCTGCACGTCGCGGGTGCTGTTTACCGGAAACGTGACCTCAGAGGGGCATGGCGTATTCAGTTTTGTATTGGTGAATGTCACCCTGGATGATGGCGGCAGCTATACATGTAACCACGGGGTATCAACAATAGCTCACTGTGGAAAAGAACTGCACGTGCTGGGTACGTCTTGCATGCATTGCAATGTCATGGTACTTGTAGTTTCCGGGCAGGAATATGTCTAAAGATGTCAAGGGCTCCACTGTAAGTTTGTCCATCATTAAATACACTATTTAGCCCGGTTGTAACTAACCAGTTCATAGCTAATGTTTTGTTTTCAGTTATGAAATAGACCTGCCCTAAATTGAAATGTCTCCGAAAAAGAGTTAATATGGGTATGAAACCCATGAGTAAGTGTACGAACGATCAAATATGTTATTGGCTACTGGTGATGTAAATGTGTCAATAGTTAATTTCCAGATGTGATATTACACGTTAGGTCAGGATTAAAACACTTACACATGCTGGCCAGACCATTTATCTTATACACCACCGAATCGACCCTCTGTGTTTGTACATACATTGCTATACATTTTATCCCTCACTGTATTTAATAGTTTGGGCATAATTAAGAGCCAATGACCACCAATACCCCTTCGTTATTTGTAGATGTCCCTGCCACATGTGGTCTCAGTGGAGAACCTCTGTCTGTTTCGTGGAATCTGCCAAAACCTGGTGTCAAGGAGTTCACGGTGATGATGTCAGGTGAATGCTTCTTCCACATTGTCAACTATAATCAAGTCACAAAGTGCGGCAACTTAAATGGACATTTCACCGGTAATATCACACGGTCCGGAAATGGCGTATTCAGCTTTGATCTGCCCTCTCTGGAATCCTCTTATGACGGGTACTTTAGATGCTATGTTGGACCACCAAATTCAAGTGGGTCAAGAATACCTGCGTGCGGACAAGAGGTGTCCGTAATTTGTAAGTACCGCTTCTGATCATGGCTGTTGTATATAGTGACAGGATGTACGTTCGTGCTATTGAACATATGATATATACCCCTATTACCGGGGGTGGTGGTGGTGGTGGTGGGGGGGGGGGGGTTGTAGTGAGCGTTCCTGGGAGCATACCTAGGCGCAGAGCGTTATATAGTAAAGTCTTAACTGTGATGTGTTTCATGTCACACAAGCTATGCGGTTTAAACCTTAGGATCTTCACGAGTTACTGTATCTTGCGACAACTAAACACCAATCCAAAGAGCAACAGTTACATCAACAACCACAAAACTATCAGACCAGAATGAGGTCATTCAGCATACACATCACGGTACTACAACACAGTGAGAGTTTATGTTATATTGACAGCGCTCAGGGGCTCATTCTTAAGGGCGGATCGAGACAACCAAGCCGAGCACAGTTTGATAGCCTATTTCTAATTCACCTACTTTCAGCGTTATTGTTTACTAATGAAGGCCTTTGAGAACAATGTTAACGTTAAAATGATAAAGACAGATCATGAGTAACCATAGTAACACATCTGGAATATTCTACGATTCATCGGTAGTCAACATAGTCTGAAAAGTACATTGAAAATATCTAACACTGACTCAGCAATATTCTAAGCAGTTTGAATACCAAACTTATTCACTAGAATTAGCATAATATGTCACTGCGAACTAACCCTTGTGTTATGTTCCTCAGATGACCTACAGCATCCATACATCGTCCGCCCCGACACCATACCCCCTGGAGAACCTTTAACACTTACCTGCCACTTTAATACTGCTGTTAAACGGAGCAGATACCATCATATCATCGCTTCCTTCACATGGAGAAGAAACGGCGTTGTCCTGGTAACGGGGTATAGATATAAGTTGACATCACAGAACAGTCAGTGGGACCCAAGAGTTCGATTTTACATTGGCTATCTGACAATCCGCGATGTCGGGGCGGAGGCTGGCACAGACAGTTACACATGTGAAGCAGTGCTGGATCACAGCCTCAGCACAGAGCAGAGCGATGCGGTCACCATCGGGAAGACACGTGAGCTGATGTTTGTTATCTACTTTCTACAAAAGTTATTTCTACAATCATGCCGTTGTTGAGACAGCATAATATAAATGCCACTTCCTAAAACAATATGGTATTTGACCATGCTGCACACTGCACGCCTTTTTCCCACGTGAATAATGCACCTTAAATGTTACAACTAGTCTACATACAATCCACGATCCAATAATATCAGCATTGTGAATCCCGATTGAAATACGTTCTGAACTACACCGACTTTTCAGAATTAATTCACGAGGTCCAAATTATCACACATGTATTTTTCCTGAGATGCAATTGACTGAATCACATGACCAAGAGTATAATCTTAGTCACTACACCTGAAACTCAAACACTGACCACATCAATTCTTTTCCAGTGTCAACAGATCTGTACAAAAATCGTACACTTGCACGCGATAGAGAGAACGCCACCATGGTATGGAAGCTACCCCTGGACGGACTATGGTACCGGATAAAGAACCCGAGATCCTCCACAGTGATGTCAACGTTACACAACACTACACACGTCTGGCAGAGTGCTTGGTCAAAGATAAGGATAACTGGAATCATTGTATTCCCTGATTCCCGCGCTTTGCTGCTGACCATGTACAATGTGATGTTAAGGGATGCCGGACACTACCGTTGTATCCCAGCCAGGTGTGACAACGTTCTTGTTGTACAAAGTAAGTTAACTGTATAATTCCAGTACTCAGTATTATAAGACTTTTAAATGACTGATTTGAACCGTCAGCACTTAGCAACCATATTTATGTCTGAAAAGCAATGTAGTAAGTAGTGAGCTAATACGAAAAGATTACAGTTCGCACTCGTTCAGGATGTACACACATATGCGTTGCGTTATGTGTTTAGTGCAGTTAGCGCCAGCCGCAGTCTTATTCCTATTTCCCCTCAAACACAGGGGTTAGAACGGATAGTCAGTCTGAAAACAGAAACTTGGTTCATTCATTTTGTCGTAACTCAAATTGATAGATAGGTGCTTCTGATGTCAGTTGACTTAATGTTTACAAACTTTCGGCATACACCCGTAATACCCCTGTGTGTCGCTGTGACCATTAAGTAAACAAGCCATCTCTATTTCTACATTGCTCACAGAACGTCCAAGCAAACCAACCGTTGTGCAAGGGAATATGACATTCACTTGCTCCTCAACAGCAAAGAGTCTGCCGAAGGAATATCGCCAACCATTGTCTTACATCTGGAGGAGCAATCGTCACCAGCTGCAACTTGGGGGAGGATATTGGATGGATGGACCGCATCTCTTTCTCCCTTACAACACATATTACGGAGGCAAATATTCATGTCAGTCCAAGGAGGGAAGTTTGACCTCTGTATGGAGTGATAGCTTCACTCTTGAAGGCAAAGGTTAGAATAGTCACCTGGACACATAATTTATGAGTTTCGTTTGAACAATGTTGATAGTGTTTCATAATAAGGAGTTTATTGTACCACTGAGCTAATTGTCGATGAACGTTACTTTGAATAATATATCTCTTATATGAAAAATTATCATTAATCATTTGCATTGCATTCAGACACGGTGTCTTCTTACCATAACCGCTTCTCTACATTACAGATGTGTGTGTGTGTGTGTGTGTGTGTGTGCGTGTGTGTGTGTGTGTGTGTGTGATATTTGCAGATGTTTAGAGATTCTGTATCTCTGCACACTTGAGTGAAATCTTTCTAAAATGGGACTTCTTTGTGTTTCATTTACAGGCCTTGGTCAATAGGTTGTTACAACAGACGCGAATACACATTCTTGCTGTGATGTACATAAATATCACTAATCCAGACATATACACATCATACATGTGTATTGTTATTGAAATACTTTGAAATTATTCGTCATGATTACAGCAGAGCCTGCTCCTTATGTCCTCGCCCCTGTTCAAGCCACGCCAGGTCAGACTGTGACCTTGACATGTTCGTCACCTGTCCGAAACCTGTCACGGACTACACAAGTGACCTACAGGTGGACAAGGGACAACATCCAGATAGAGAGCGGCCAACGGTATCAGACGAGGAATGATTCTCTTACCATTACAGATGTCAGGAAGGAGGACCAGGGTGGATATTCGTGTCGGACTGAACAGCAAATCTCACTCTCTGACTGGAGCGAGACGATTCAAGTCACCGTGTTGGGTTAGTGTTGATCGTCGTTTTACGATGCATACCATACCCATCGATACAATTCATCCCTCTTGTCCGAACCGAATGACTAATGTAAGAGGTGTTACAACGGGGAGAATAAATACATATAGGTAAAATCAGTCTGTGTGGGGGCATATTCAAAAATGGTTTCACGAACCTTATATCTGTGCCAGTGAACGACCACATGTCTCTGGACGTACTGTACCACATACTATGGTTTATTTGCAGCCGATCAATCACCTACAACAGCCGTTGTTGCCGGTGCGTGTACAGCAGTCCTTGCATGTGCTGCAATAATATTCACCGCCTTTCTCCTTCAATACAAAAAAATGAAACGTAAGTTGTTTTTCTTTATAAAGTTGTTTTTCTTAATTTCCATATAGTTCCAGATTTCACTTATGTCAGTGTAAATGGATAAGCTGAATGAACGAGTTTACGCTGCTGTAATATGGTTAGTTCTATGGCTGATGTCAGCTTCAGATCACGACCTTCGTGAAATCGACGAACAAATGTGTTGTATATGTGTACCGGGACACGTGGTCACAGTACCTATTCCGTGTTTGCTGCACGTTGCTGAACCCGAAACTAGGTGTTTGCATGTATTCTTGTTGCCACTATCTGGTCATATACCAACAGATTTTAAAATTCTTTTGAGTGCACAGAGAAAGGGTGTTGTCCGTGTGCCCCCAACGATTTGTAGCAATATAATTACTATTTGTGAATAATGCCTGTCATATTATCATAGCTAAATGGTATATTGTAAATGTTGAATTGTAATAATATGATCAAATGTTATTCTAACGTGTAGTGGAACCACAATTCAAATTCTGTTTGCGCATAAATATATATTAATTGATAGTTTATATATTCGTTACTCTTTGTCGACAGGTTCATTGGAGGAAAGGTGCAGTATTAATTTTCAAATCCTCTTGTTTCATAATAATAATAATAATTGTGGTAATGGTGGACCTACCAAGATGCAGGGGAGGTCAAGGATGGGGGAGGTGATATTAAGAAATTTGATCATACCTATACTTATCTTGAAATGCGCAACAATCCTAAATTTAAGACTCTAGGTTTATCATAAATCTCATTTGAAGCAACCTGGAGCTCAGAACTAAATGCTCCAAACAAGTTCAAAGTCACACATAAGTTTTGTGTGCCTGTCCTTTCATAATCCTTTGTTGTCCACAGTCTTGACCGCTTGACCACATTATATCTTTTAATTATTTCGGGAGATCCGGGTTTGAATAAGGGGGGGGGGGGGCTCTTCATAATTGAGTTTGTTGTGCACACATATATGCACATGTTTTAAGTAGCTGAGGACGTACTGGTGCGGCAAATCATGTCTCATGAAGACGTTATAGCAGTTGATGCAGCCCAGGTGAAGTTATTCAACACGTTAGCTTAGAGTCTGTCATTGGAGAAGCAGCCTTCTCGGAAAACCACTGCACCGAGTATATATACAGTGTGTGCAACAGATCAGCAACCCAACCGAGTCCTTTTTCAGGATGAAGTCTTAATGAGAAGTAGAAGTCTTTGTTTTTCCCGCCCATGACCCATTCACAATCGATAAAATGTAATATGAAAGAAACTCTGTCTAGCCAGCGCTCACTGAAAGATCTCCCATTGGCAGTCTGGGAAGTGTGTAGAGGTGGAACAGTTGCTTGACCTCTCTGTTGCTCTTTGTTCAATCTGTAAACCATAAATAGCATTCAATCCCTTTCAACAACGAAGAAGGATGTCATCTAGGACCTCCTCAGCACAGTGACATCTTTTAGCAGCCTCCTTTTAAATGGATGACCTTGACCTTCTTGTAAACTGAGACTCCATTCTGAAAAATATCCTCTTGTCGCGTTATTGACATATCGTCAAAAAGGGTTTATAGGTACTTAAATATGCAGAGACAGTCTCTGGAGTGTCCTCAAGAAGAACAAACCACGGTCAGGATAACGAAAATGCAACAAATTCTTCCCGAGACTGCTCACTTCTCACATTGTGTGATTCTGCATCAAAATATAAATCCCAGTGTTAGGGGTTTTCGACGATATAAGACAAAAAAGTAATTTATATTTTTAATATCATTTTAAGTTTTGATTTTGCTAACCTTGAGTGATAAAGGTATATTCATCTATTTCACAAAAACGTATCATGTGTTTCCAACAAGAATAGCGTTTATAACATCGTATCAGCGAAACTGCAGTCGCTTGTCACATCCGGGTATTTTTGTATGTGTTTTCGACGGTGAGCCATACTTTTCCCTCCGCACTGTGAGAGAGTGTTTTGATCACGTGGCTTCCTGTTTCATACATAACCTGTCACTAGCAGACGACTGATCTTGTTGAATTTTGCTCGCTATTTTTTGTTATACAGACGATTGATTTTGCATCTGAAGTGGTATTAACGATCGAGGGTAAATGATATTGTTGTTTATTTGCTCTTTAAATAACTTAATTTCTTGATTTCAATTGTCAGTAAAACGTCTCACGACAGGAACTGGGCATCTGCCCTACCGATGAAACTGTTTATGCACTCAGATCACGCACATACTTCCTCGATATAGCGCTAGTAATGCAATCGTCGAAATCACCAGGACGTCGAATTCAGCTCGCTTCGGGAAACATGAATTGTAGATTATATAAAACATAAACAAGCGTTACCTTACACACCGTGTAACTGACGTGATGCTGTTGTTCCTTTTGGTACCGCCTTTGCAATGCTTGTGGTTTCGGATATAGTGGGCTATGTTGGATACGTCCCAGAATGTGCAGCCAGCTTCTTAGAAAATGGCAATTACAAAAGTTGGTGGAAATAGGCCAATGTACGTTAAAAAATCCAACAAAGCGGACATATCCTTTATAAAACCAAAGAAATCTTGAATTTTCTGCCCCTCTTAACACAAATGTGATTGACGTCGCTTACAAAACGCCGTGTTTGCATCCCAAGACTCCCCATAGTTCGTAGTGCCATGGCGACGGGACTATTGACGCACTGGGTACTGCAGAAGGCTTCAGTGTTGGGAAGATTTCACATTCGACCAGGCAGCGCTTCATGCAAGACGCCCAATAGTCTGGGCTGGTTTGGATAAGCCTTATCAGATGGTGTCTAACCAGAGTGACTGTTCTAGCATCACTCAAACCTCATTCATTTATTCATTCATTCATTCACTCATTCATGCATTCATTCATTCAATTTATTCCAGTCATTGTGTTTACTTCACTGTAATAATAGTATATGATAACATAATATTATAAACCATGACTTCTAAGGGAGGCAACAGAAAACCTTACTGACTGTGTCATCTACATTAATAATAATTGGAATTGTTATTATGATATATAGCGTGTACATGTGGTTGTAAACTGGTCGTTTAACATGGTTGTTCATTTCACGTACATTGTTGCTTCACAGATATATCCCAAGAGAGGGTGTTCGAATGAGCGACATCGTCAAGTCAGACACAGACGAGGCAGAGTATTACGCGCTCATAACAGACTGTTTGCATACTGAAACCTAATGAATGTTTTGCAAAGCATTTTAGGTGATTGAGATGAATAATGCTGTGTCAGCATGCTTTTACTGTATCAGAAAATATTTTATTCCAATACGTGAGGTGTAATACTTAAACGAATCCCTGTGGAGTTGTTTACTGCTGGCGACTGATTATCAGGGGTCCGTACAGGGGTTTGAACTTAGCATTTCGAATCGAGACATAAAATAAAGAGATTGGATACCCTACGTCTGCTTTATGCGACAGGATATGAGAATAGGAGCGCGTATTTCCTTTAATTTAAATTGATGCGGGGTTGGGGTTTATTTTGCCTGTTTTTTTTTGTTGTTGTTGTTGTTGGGTTTTTTTGGTTTTTTTGTTTTGTTTCTTTGTTTAATTCTTTGAATGCTACGCAGTTATTTCCATTAATCTTGCTTCTTGTCATGCTTCATGATATTTTGTCCACGCAAGCATTTATCCTGAGGGAACAGTGGGCAAGAATTATCTCCATTCCTCAAATTTCATTTTGATATGCTGTCTTTATTGGAGATAATGTTGATACTCTCTGGTAGCATTTTGTTTTCAATATTAATCTAGTGTGATTGTACAATAAAAAAAATTCATTTTATACTATAAATCTTTATAAATCTTTTTATAAATCTTGTTATTACAAAAACCTGTTTTTTGACTGATAATCATTTTCAATTCCTGTTTTTTAAAGTAAAGTAAAGTGTCAAATCCTACTTACTACCTTGAAAAGTCATTTTCCTGCTTTATTTTATATCAATACAGAGATATCTGTGTAAAAAATACTTATTGAATGAAAAAAGTCTACAATTTACTTTCAAGAGAACTTTTACTGACATACTACATTTTACAGACGGTGTCACATAGGGGCTCCACTTGTCAAAGAATTGCCGTGGTGAATTACTATTGTTATTACACAGATTAGGGGTACATTTTTCTACATGATACAAATTAAGCTTTTGCAATGACATTTTGATATTTTGTATCCAACTTCCTTAAATGCATTTAATCGTTAGAACTTTTGTCCTATTTTGTATATGTTAGATGTGTCTATATATATTTATATATTTTTGTATTCATGCTTTTGTCAGTATCATATTGCAATGAAAAACTCAGCTCTTATGTCTGTTGATCAATATTTCAGTTATTGGAAAGTGTCGTAGATTTGTAAATTTCCTTTGTGTGGTACGGCAGTACGATGCTATTCACTTTTAAACTGTTTGTAATACCACACCTTTTTCAGCCGACAATAACGTTTTCTTGGTTCCTGAAACTAGATCGCCGTTCATATACTGCATGAAAAACGGTGCAACCAAATTAATAATGTTTCAGAATGGTGCGCGAAATACACACCATTTCGGGAAGCGCAGGTAATATTTCCAAACAATCATCCTCATCCTGAATTGAAACATTAGATTTGTTGGCCTTATTTAACAATGATGCATTTGTTCCTATGGACAGTCACAACAGATAACAATGAATGTGAAAAATGTCACTCATATATTTGCGAACACTGCAAATGTAAATTAAGATAAAATAATCGCCGTTAAGAACATGATCTGTTACAGTTAATGTGCAATGTATGGGTCGCGATCCAACATGTATGTAGCATAAATGTCGTGTCCAACACGTACGTAGCATAAATGTCGTGTCCAACACGTACGTAGCATAAATGTCGTGTCCAACATGTACGTTGCATAAATGTCGTGTCCAACACGTACGTTGCATAAATGTCGTGTCCAACACGTACGTCGCATAAATGTCGTGTCCAACACGTACGTCGCATAAATGTCGTGTCCAACATGTACGTGGCATAAATGTCGTGTCCAACACGTACGTCGCATAAATGTCGTGTCCAACACGTACGTCGCATAAATGTCGTGTCCAACAGGTACGTAGCATAAATGTCGTGTCCAACACGTACGTCGCATAAATGTCGTGTCCAACACGTACGTCGCATAAATGCCGTGTCCAACACGTACGTCGCATAAATGTCGTGTCCAACATGTACGTAGCATAAATGTCGTGTCCAACACGTACGTCGCATAAATGTCGTGTCCAACACGTACGTCGCATAAATGTCGTGTCCAACAGGTACGTAGCGTAATTGTCGTGTCCAACATGCACGTCACATAAATGTCGTGTCCAACACGTACGTCGCATAAATGGCGTCTCCAACACGTACGTCGCATAAATGTCGATCCAACATGCACGTCGCATAAATGTCGTGTACAACATTAGCATTAAACATTAGCAGTAAATTGCAGTTGGGACATTTTGGCTAATGTTATGGAAGATTTTCGGATCCCATGGGCAGTACGTAGATACATGGACTAATTGAACGCGTTATTGTTTTGCCTATCACGCAATGTTTATAGTCAACGCTGTTGCCTTACTTACTCAATCTTGTACAAGTATACGATAATAATACTATAGTTTTTCATGTTATGTCTGTTTCATGCATGTGTATGTGCGTCTATATAGCCTTTATGAACTTTATAGCCATATAACATTTTATTGATATCATCATCATGTTCGTTTGTATGATTATTCTGGTTCTTTGGGCGCACCATATATTGATTTAGATACCTACACGTGCTACCACAAAGGACGAGCATCAGGTACAGCATATGTACCCGTCGTTATGCAAGCATAGTGTCCTTTAGAGTAGTGTGGCACATCATTGGTCGCAGAATACGCCACAGAGATCCACCAGAACAGAAGCTTGCAATATCCAGAGTGGAAGGCAATACCAAAACGTCCAATGCCATTTGATACAGCCAGTGAGGAGGTTGGAGGCTGCGTTATTGCACTTACCCAGACATTAGGCTCCATTATTGATACTTATGTTAATTCTGTGGTCGGGATGGAGCAATCACCTGATAAATAATATCATGATTTCAAATGCAGATCATGCGACACCATGCCTACTACAAAAATGAGTTATTTGTTTGTCATGTTAGCTTCCATGCATGGACTACAATTTTTCATTCGTCTTTTTAGCGTTTCTATTTAACTATTCTTTAATGGTCAGTTTATCCAGATAGTAGATTACATTAAAATTTGGATAAGTTCCATTTCCATGTCCAATGATAACATATTGTTCCATAAATAATATTTTAGTGTTAATTTGCTCCTGTGCAAAGAACAGTTACCGCGTGCAGCACAGTATCGACAGTGAGTTGTGCGGTGAGATTGTGTCAGTGACTGGATAATTTGAACCTGCTAATACATCTTTGCTAGATATCAACAGTGGAAATATATGAAGGAACAGTGTATAAAATCACCCGGATGTCATATATGAACATGTTGTACTCTGCAATAAAATATATCCACTTAACAATCGTTCGTTGTGTGATTGCTCCGTGAAGATCAGGGGTAGAATAGGTCTTCAGCAACACATGCTTGCCACAAGAGGCGACTATGCTTGTCGTAAGAGGCGTCTAACGAAATCGTGTGGTCAGGTTCGCTGACATGGTTGACACATGTCATCGGTTCCCAGTTGCGCAGATAGATACTCTTGCTGTTCATCACTGGACAGTCTGGTTCAGACTCGACTATTTACAGATCGCCGCCATATGGCTGGAATATTGCTGAGTGCGGTGTAAAACTTCACTCACTGCTCTGAACAAAAGAATTGTCAGAGGTTGGTCTCGCAGGTCTCACTGATCTCACCGCATATTATCTCATTTATAAGTCGGTTTGTATCAATGGTCACAACAGGAGTGACATGGAATTGACGAAGATTGCACAGGTTTCTGTAATGCGAATGGCTTTAGACTCGCATCTTCTGAAATTATTGAATTTATTCTACAAATATCCAATATACAAGAAATGGCTATTTCAATCTATCAGTCACATGGTCAGTCGCGAAAGTATCGAAAGTGTTGGGGTTTTTTCCCCTATCTATGGTATTTCCAAAGGAGGACTGTTTTTATCTTCATCAGAACACTGTCAACGGTCTTCTGACAGACAATTACTAATGCATTTAACTTAAATGCGACAGCAAGTTCCATACATAATAGACATTTGGCCTGGAATCCGTTGATGCTGATGATAGTGCCTCGTATCACAGACAGAAAGTCAACAGTACGTTTCCGAAGGGGAGAATATCTGTTTTGGTTGAACTGACGTTCAGCTCCCAGTCTAATGTTCTACCATCCAGCTATGAGAATGTCATGAATGTTCTTGTAAGCGCCATGCACATCATCTCAAAATATGTTCATAACTGCATGAGATTATAGCATACGTATTTGTCTGTGTATATTTGTGTTATAAGGCGCAATCAGCAATATTCCATGGCATCCATGAGAGAGAGAGATCGTTGTTGAGGCTCAACACTGTCATCACCTCGGCCTGCTCTTCATCATAATGTTGCTGCAACCAGGAAGTTCAAATTTAGAGTCACTTCATCGATATTGTGACTGGTACAAGTCAAAGCCTTACAATGTCGACAAAGAACAGTAAAGCGACCACAATAGCACGGCCTTTGACTTTAAAATAATAGCACTACATGCTTGACCGTGATTCATTTGTCACAAGGTGTGCAAAACGGAGGATCCTCGCCTTTCAATGTCGCATGGCGGCCTCCTCAAATCTGGACTGACAATAAGAATATGCAGGGTTTTTTTTCATGTGATTTATAAATTCCTTTTTGGGTGTCTCGCTTCTTCTACATCAGATCACGTATGTAAAATCAAATTACTATATAATCTGCGTATTGGATAAGAGACCCGTGAAGGTCCGGGGTAGAACAGGCCTTCAGCAACCCATGCTTGCCATAAAAGGCGACCATGCTTGTCGTAAGAAGCGACTAACGGGATCGGGTGGTCAGGCTCGCTGACTTGGTTGACACATGTCATCGGTTCCCATTTGCGCAGATCGTTGCTTAAGCTGTTGATCACTGGACTGTCCAGACTCGATTATTTACAGACCGCCGCCATATACCTGGACTATTGGTGAGTGCGGCGTAAAACTAATCCCACTCACTCACTGGATAAGAAGTGATGTTACAGATTTGTATAGTGCTGCTTTAGCTGCAGCATCAGTATCTATATACTATATCTATATCAGTTGATATTTTCAACATCAAGCACAGCGGAATCTGGAACTAAAAGTGAGACTGAGATGGATGGTTATGTCACTATCCGGAACATTGGCATCAAGTTGTGTCAGCTAAAATGTATTGAACATGGAGCATGTTTGAATTTCGAATACGAGATTCAAACCTTAACTTGTCGCTTATCTACAGGTGAATCGAAGAAGACTGAGATGAAAGAACAATACATTTCTCATTCAAGCAATCATTCAGTTGTAAGTAGAATTGGCAAATAATCACGATAAACATCTTCTAAGAAGAATGAGTGAATGAGTGAGTGTGTGAGTTGAGTTTTACGCAATACTCGACAATATTCCAACCATATGGCGGCGGTCTGTAAATAATCGAGTCTGAACCAGGCAGTCCAGTGATCAACAGCATGAGCATCTATCTGCGAAACTGGGAACCGATGGCATGTGTCAACCAAGTCAGCGAGCGTGAGCATCGGATCCCGTTATCCCCTTACGACAAGCATAGTGGCCTTATATGGCAAGCATGGGTTCTAAGAATGATGATGGTAGTACCGGTGGGTAAAATCAAGTCAATCATTTAATAGACCCTGGAAACTTCAAAAACAGTATCAAATATCGTTATACTTAATGAGGCGTCCGTTTGGAAATGTCCTGCTCATGCCATCCATATAGGCTTTCTTGGATTGATGCAAGCTTGGGCCCCGTTGTTCAAAACAACTATATCTTGTGAAGCTTTACCTTCTACCTTGACTAAGGTTGACGTCCCGTTGCATGAATCTACCTTACGTTAAGGTACCCTTAGTTAAATGTGACTAATCTTGACCGCCAAGCTTGTAGTATAGACTTCATGTGTTCTTATCCTGGGAGAAATTCAGGAGCGAAAAGGTCTTTGTACTTAACTAAGGAAGGGAAGTCCCAAGTAGAGCGCAAGGTTCTTCTGACCAATTATAAGAGGCTTTGTGGACTGATGATATTTTGTCCTGGAACCCCTGCCATATCACATTATGGTGGCACATAAGTACATAAACGTACTAGTGAGTGAGTGTATGTGTTTTTACGTCGCTTTTAGCTATCTTTCATCAATATCACGGCGAGAGACACCAGCTATGCGTTTCCCATATTGTACCCATGTGGGGAATAGAACCCAGGTTCGGAGAACACTTTAACCACTTGGCTACCCCACCGTCCCGATAAACCTAGTAGAATCTGTACTGAGCAGATAACTGCAAATATCACATATTTTTGTTTTACATTTTACAGCTTTCTAAATGGCATTGTGTGCTCATGCCTTTTGGCCGTGGGAGTCATGCCAATAAACTCTTGCCAAATTGGTATAATGTCGGTTATACAGTCATCCGGTTGACGGACATTCTTTTTGAGAAAGTTTCCATGGTTTAATTTGTTAGGTCGTTCAAATTTGGTTAACTGTCATTTAGAAGCGTTCAAAGATTTACCCATGATCCTTTTCTGATTCTGACATGGACGTGATCTGGCACTTTATACGATGGTAGTTCTTGCTGATACACCTCAAGCTAAAGCAAAGCCTCTCAGCTATATCCCCACGCTCTGAAGAGAGTGAGTGAGTTAATATTTACTTTCATATCGGCAATATTTCAGCCATATCGCGACGAGAACAAGCTACTTTTACAGGGAAAAGGTTAGAGTTTTTCAGAAATATATTTAAAAGTAGTAAGCTATCTGAAAATGAAATAACTGCAGACAGTACCAAATACAAACGGGCTATAGATCACCAATAACTGAAGTTAAATAACCATACTAAAGTCAGTGGGGACTTGCTGTACTTATGCTACCCGCATGGGCCCTCGTTCTGAAATGGAATTACAGCGCGAATGCATAACAAAACAATATCATCAAGGAGAAACCACACCTGCTGTCTCAGGGCATGACTAGGAGTTGCATAAATATGGATCCCCAAATACTGTATATGCACAGTCTTGTTATATTGATTACACCTCAGGTGATTCGGGTAAGGGTTTTCATAATATCTGGAATCCTTTCAGCACAATTGAATCTATTTGGGAAAATACTTCAGCAAAATCCCAGTCATGATATATTACGTAACAGTTTCTAGTCCTTCACAGTTCTACGGAGACCGTTGACAGGTTCTGAAAAATACCTAGTGAAGTATAACATATACATGTGGTTATACATGACATATATATAAGAATGTAAATCGTATGATACTAAAAACGAAATATAATCTTACATAGTTCTTTCTCTTGTTTGAAGTTGCCGACTAGTTCCAGGTGCAGCCAAGACTTGCGGTCTCGGATTTAGATGTGTGGTGACTCGGTCTGGAAAGGCTGTTTGTGTACAAGGTAACGGCTGCTCAGTTCACTTGTTCACTTGTAGAGGCCAGCATCAAGGACGATACTTGTATTATCAACAGACGTACATTTACAGTACTATTGCAAGCTATGGTGTTGCTGGGAACGAAAATAATGATTTGGAGAATAAAAAGGATAAGATAACAAACCCTTGATATTCCTGAAAAACTCACATGTTCGGTTTTGTTGACTACAGTGTCCCAGACCGATTATACCTAATGATTGCCTCCTCCGCCAGTTCACCTGAGGAAGGTTCACATGGAACCAGCCAAATCTTCTTGACGTTTTCCTCTTTTTCTTTATTCTTCTGTTTGGGGGTATTGCTTTGATTTGTTTTGGCCCTTTTTGTTATTGTTTTCATTTTGCCATTATTTTACATTTTCGTGGGGTGACCTGAAAAATGACGGGCCTGATATATAGTCTCCTCCGTAAAGGATTGCATGAGTGAGTGAGTATACGTATGGTCTTGTACGCCACTTTGTGCAATATACCAGCAATGTCACATCGGGGAACAACAGAAATGTTCTTTACACAATTGTACCCATGTAGGGAATTCGAATCCGGGTCTTCATTGTGAGGCGCGAACGCCATCAAATACTAGGCTATCCTACCTCCAAGGATATGTATGAATATTGCTTGATGATGGGGACAGGTCAGGTAGTGATCACTCACCGAAACACAAACCCTTCAGAATGCCACAGAAGTCAGTCAGCATCGTGTATGCACACCAGTCCATCAATACAGGCACTACCACAACTACACACAGGAGATAATGCCAGATATCTGATCGCAAGAAATGCTGGCTGAGACAGGGACTCATATTTGATCCTTGTAGCATCTTGCAGATTCCCGAGCATATTCAGTGTAATTCTATCCAATGGTATTCCATTCTAAATTCCCAGTTCTGTATTTACTCGACCCGAGATGATCGTGTACAGCAGACAGTTATACACCAATTCTCTGTATAGCGGAACCTGCATTTTCATCAGACTGTGACTGGCCAAGGGAATGTTCACTTTTCTTGATTTGTCCATATTCAAGGAGGTGTTACCAGTTAAAACTTTCACAGAAAGTCAAGGTTATTGGCTCCATTTTACAGAGATTTGGTGTATAGCTGCTAAAACTCTCCCATATGTAACAGGATTGCCTGGAGACCGTCGTTATGCAAGCATAGTGTCCTTTAGAGTAGTGTGGCACATCATTGGTCGCAGAATACGCCACAGAGATCCACCAGAACAGAAGCTTGCAATATCCAGAGTGGAAGGCAATACCAAAACGTCCAATGCCATTTGATACAGCCAGTGAGGAGGTTGGAGGCTGCGTTATTGCACTTACCCAGACATTAGGCTCCATTATTGATACTTATGTTAATTCTGTGGTCGGGATGGAGCAATCACCTGATAAATAATATCATGATTTCAAATGCAGATCATGCGACACCATGCCTACTACAAAAATGAGTTATTTGTTTGTCATGTTAGCTTCCATGCATGGACTACAATTTTTCATTCGTCTTTTTAGCGTTTCTATTTAACTATTCTTTAATGGTCAGTTTATCCAGATAGTAGATTACATTAAAATTTGGATAAGTTCCATTTCCATGTCCAATGATAACATATTGTTCCATAAATAATATTTTAGTGTTAATTTGCTCCTGTGCAAAGAACAGTTACCGCGTGCAGCACAGTATCGACAGTGAGTTGTACGGTGAGATTGTGTCAGTGACTGGATAATTTGAACCTGCTAATACATCTTTGCTAGATATCAACAGTGGAAATATATGAAGGAACAGTGTATAAAATCACCCGGATGTCATATATGAACATGTTGTACTCTGCAATAAAATATATCCACTTAACAATCGTTCGTTGTGTGATTGCTCCGTGAAGATCAGGGGTAGAATAGGTCTTCAGCAACACATGCTTGCCACAAGAGGCGACTATGCTTGTCGTAAGAGGCGTCTAACGAAATCGTGTGGTCAGGTTCGCTGACATGGTTGACACATGTCATCGGTTCCCAGTTGCGCAGATAGATACTCTTGCTGTTCATCACTGGACAGTCTGGTTCAGACTCGACTATTTACAGATCGCCGCCATATGGCTGGAATATTGCTGAGTGCGGTGTAAAACTTCACTCACTGCTCTGAACAAAAGAATTGTCAGAGGTTGGTCTCGCAGGTCTCACTGATCTCACCGCATATTATCTCATTTATAAGTCGGTTTGTATCAATGGTCACAACAGGAGTGACATGGAATTGACGAAGATTGCACAGGTTTCTGTAATGCGAATGGCTTTAGACTCGCATCTTCTGAAATTATTGAATTTATTCTACAAATATCCAATATACAAGAAATGGCTATTTCAATCTATCAGTCACATGGTCAGTCGCGAAAGTATCGAAAGTGTTGGGGTTTTTTCCCCTATCTATGGTATTTCCAAAGGAGGACTGTTTTTATCTTCATCAGAACACTGTCAACGGTCTTCTGACAGACAATTACTAATGCATTTAACTTAAATGCGACAGCAAGTTCCATACATAATAGACATTTGGCCTGGAATCCGTTGATGCTGATGATAGTGCCTCGTATCACAGACAGAAAGTCAACAGTACGTTTCCGAAGGGGAGAATATCTGTTTTGGTTGAACTGACGTTCAGCTCCCAGTCTAATGTTCTACCATCCAGCTATGAGAATGTCATGAATGTTCTTGTAAGCGCCATGCACATCATCTCAAAATATGTTCATAACTGCATGAGATTATAGCATACGTATTTGTCTGTGTATATTTGTGTTATAAGGCGCAATCAGCAATATTCCATGGCATCCATGAGAGAGAGAGATCGTTGTTGAGGCTCAACACTGTCATCACCTCGGCCTGCTCTTCATCATAATGTTGCTGCAACCAGGAAGTTCAAATTTAGAGTCACTTCATCGATATTGTGACTGGTACAAGTCAAAGCCTTACAATGTCGACAAAGAACAGTAAAGCGACCACAATAGCACGGCCTTTGACTTTAAAATAATAGCACTACATGCTTGACCGTGATTCATTTGTCACAAGGTGTGCAAAACGGAGGATCCTCGCCTTTCAATGTCGCATGGCGGCCTCCTCAAATCTGGACTGACAATAAGAATATGCAGGGTTTTTTTTCATGTGATTTATAAATTCCTTTTTGGGTGTCTCGCTTCTTCTACATCAGATCACGTATGTAAAATCAAATTACTATATAATCTGCGTATTGGATAAGAGACCCGTGAAGGTCCGGGGTAGAACAGGCCTTCAGCAACCCATGCTTGCCATAAAAGGCGACCATGCTTGTCGTAAGAAGCGACTAACGGGATCGGGTGGTCAGGCTCGCTGACTTGGTTGACACATGTCATCGGTTCCCATTTGCGCAGATCGTTGCTTAAGCTGTTGATCACTGGACTGTCCAGACTCGATTATTTACAGACCGCCGCCATATACCTGGACTATTGGTGAGTGCGGCGTAAAACTAATCCCACTCACTCACTGGATAAGAAGTGATGTTACAGATTTGTATAGTGCTGCTTTAGCTGCAGCATCAGTATCTATATACTATATCTATATCAGTTGATATTTTCAACATCAAGCACAGCGGAATCTGGAACTAAAAGTGAGACTGAGATGGATGGTTATGTCACTATCCGGAACATTGGCATCAAGTTGTGTCAGCTAAAATGTATTGAACATGGAGCATGTTTGAATTTCGAATACGAGATTCAAACCTTAACTTGTCGCTTATCTACAGGTGAATCGAAGAAGACTGAGATGAAAGAACAATACATTTCTCATTCAAGCAATCATTCAGTTGTAAGTAGAATTGGCAAATAATCACGATAAACATCTTCTAAGAAGAATGAGTGAATGAGTGAGTGTGTGAGTTGAGTTTTACGCAATACTCGACAATATTCCAACCATATGGCGGCGGTCTGTAAATAATCGAGTCTGAACCAGGCAGTCCAGTGATCAACAGCATGAGCATCTATCTGCGAAACTGGGAACCGATGGCATGTGTCAACCAAGTCAGCGAGCGTGAGCATCGGATCCCGTTATCCCCTTACGACAAGCATAGTGGCCTTATATGGCAAGCATGGGTTCTAAGAATGATGATGGTAGTACCGGTGGGTAAAATCAAGTCAATCATTTAATAGACCCTGGAAACTTCAAAAACAGTATCAAATATCGTTATACTTAATGAGGCGTCCGTTTGGAAATGTCCTGCTCATGCCATCCATATAGGCTTTCTTGGATTGATGCAAGCTTGGGCCCCGTTGTTCAAAACAACTATATCTTGTGAAGCTTTACCTTCTACCTTGACTAAGGTTGACGTCCCGTTGCATGAATCTACCTTACGTTAAGGTACCCTTAGTTAAATGTGACTAATCTTGACCGCCAAGCTTGTAGTATAGACTTCATGTGTTCTTATCCTGGGAGAAATTCAGGAGCGAAAAGGTCTTTGTACTTAACTAAGGAAGGGAAGTCCCAAGTAGAGCGCAAGGTTCTTCTGACCAATTATAAGAGGCTTTGTGGACTGATGATATTTTGTCCTGGAACCCCTGCCATATCACATTATGGTGGCACATAAGTACATAAACGTACTAGTGAGTGAGTGTATGTGTTTTTACGTCGCTTTTAGCTATCTTTCATCAATATCACGGCGAGAGACACCAGCTATGCGTTTCCCATATTGTACCCATGTGGGGAATAGAACCCAGGTTCGGAGAACACTTTAACCACTTGGCTACCCCACCGTCCCGATAAACCTAGTAGAATCTGTACTGAGCAGATAACTGCAAATATCACATATTTTTGTTTTACATTTTACAGCTTTCTAAATGGCATTGTGTGCTCATGCCTTTTGGCCGTGGGAGTCATGCCAATAAACTCTTGCCAAATTGGTATAATGTCGGTTATACAGTCATCCGGTTGACGGACATTCTTTTTGAGAAAGTTTCCATGGTTTAATTTGTTAGGTCGTTCAAATTTGGTTAACTGTCATTTAGAAGCGTTCAAAGATTTACCCATGATCCTTTTCTGATTCTGACATGGACGTGATCTGGCACTTTATACGATGGTAGTTCTTGCTGATACACCTCAAGCTAAAGCAAAGCCTCTCAGCTATATCCCCACGCTCTGAAGAGAGTGAGTGAGTTAATATTTACTTTCATATCGGCAATATTTCAGCCATATCGCGACGAGAACAAGCTACTTTTACAGGGAAAAGGTTAGAGTTTTTCAGAAATATATTTAAAAGTAGTAAGCTATCTGAAAATGAAATAACTGCAGACAGTACCAAATACAAACGGGCTATAGATCACCAATAACTGAAGTTAAATAACCATACTAAAGTCAGTGGGGACTTGCTGTACTTATGCTACCCGCATGGGCCCTCGTTCTGAAATGGAATTACAGCGCGAATGCATAACAAAACAATATCATCAAGGAGAAACCACACCTGCTGTCTCAGGGCATGACTAGGAGTTGCATAAATATGGATCCCCAAATACTGTATATGCACAGTCTTGTTATATTGATTACACCTCAGGTGATTCGGGTAAGGGTTTTCATAATATCTGGAATCCTTTCAGCACAATTGAATCTATTTGGGAAAATACTTCAGCAAAATCCCAGTCATGATATATTACGTAACAGTTTCTAGTCCTTCACAGTTCTACGGAGACCGTTGCAGAGATATTTTTTCATTTCAGTTACTTGACAGGTTCTGAAAAATACCTAGTGAAGTATAACATATACATGTGGTTATACATGACATATATATAAGAATGTAAATCGTATGATACTAAAAACGAAATATAATCTTACATAGTTCTTTCTCTTGTTTGAAGTTGCCGACTAGTTCCAGGTGCAGCCAAGACTTGCGGTCTCGGATTTAGATGTGTGGTGACTCGGTCTGGAAAGGCTGTTTGTGTACAAGGTAACGGCTGCTCAGTTCACTTGTTCACTTGTAGAGGCCAGCATCAAGGACGATACTTGTATTATCAACAGACGTACATTTACAGTACTATTGCAAGCTATGGTGTTGCTGGGAACGAAAATAATGATTTGGAGAATAAAAAGGATAAGATAACAAACCCTTGATATTCCTGAAAAACTCACATGTTCGGTTTTGTTGACTACAGTGTCCCAGACCGATTATACCTAATGATTGCCTCCTCCGCCAGTTCACCTGAGGAAGGTTCACATGGAACCAGCCAAATCTTCTTGACGTTTTCCTCTTTTTCTTTATTCTTCTGTTTGGGGGTATTGCTTTGATTTGTTTTGGCCCTTTTTGTTATTGTTTTCATTTTGCCATTATTTTACATTTTCGTGGGGTGACCTGAAAAATGACGGGCCTGATATATAGTCTCCTCCGTAAAGGATTGCATGAGTGAGTGAGTATACGTATGGTCTTGTACGCCACTTTGTGCAATATACCAGCAATGTCACATCGGGGAACAACAGAAATGTTCTTTACACAATTGTACCCATGTAGGGAATTCGAATCCGGGTCTTCATTGTGAGGCGCGAACGCCATCAAATACTAGGCTATCCTACCTCCAAGGATATGTATGAATATTGCTTGATGATGGGGACAGGTCAGGTAGTGATCACTCACCGAAACACAAACCCTTCAGAATGCCACAGAAGTCAGTCAGCATCGTGTATGCACACCAGTCCATCAATACAGGCACTACCACAACTACACACAGGAGATAATGCCAGATATCTGATCGCAAGAAATGCTGGGACAGGGACTCATATTTGATCCTTGTAGCGTCTTGCAGATTCCCGAGCATATTCAGTGTAATTCTATCCAGTGGTATTCCATTCTAAATTCCCAGTTCTGTATTTACTCGACCCGAGATGATCGTGTACAGCAGACAGTTATACACCAATTCTCTGTATAGCGGAACCTGCATTTTCATCAGACTGTGACTGGCCAAGGGAATGTTCACTTTTCTTGATTTGTCCATATTCAAGGAGGTGTTACCAGTTAAAACTTTCACAGAAAGTCAAGGTTATTGGCTCCATTTTACAGAGATTTGGTGTATAGCTGCTAAAACTCTCCCATATGTAAGAGGATTGCCTGGAGACATTTACACTTCCAAGCAGACTTGGCAATGAAATGATTGTGCCACTTTCCAGCGTTACACTGACTACGTTCACAAGTCCAGTAAAGAATTCAGGGTGATTTTACATGTGTTTCGCTTGTAGATATGTTGTATTTATCATTCTATTCAATTTTAATGCAGGATATTTACTCCTTGGCTGTGTATAGATATGAAGACCTGATATGAAAGCTCAAGTAGGTTTAGAAACGTTTTCCGTACAACAAATATTCACGTTACAGTCCCTACTAGTAGCTTATTTATTTATTTGTTAGTCGGGTTTTTTATTGTCTCTTTGTTGTAAGGAATGAAGAAGTAATTGATGTCATTGTATCATAGTAATATGCCAAATCTACAGATGGCAACCAGAACTGCATTGGATCATCTCCACCAAATAGCACTGACAGCCATGAATCTTCAAACAGCCTCACACTTCACGGTGCTTGTCGGGTGGGGGACCTGGATCGGGTGGTAAACATCCTATCTCGGAGTGTGGTAGACGTCAACAGTAGAGACGAGGAGAAAGGAAGGACACCACTCATGGTGGCAGCATGGAAGGGACAGGAACGGATATTTGACCTTTTAGTGAGAAAAGGAGCTAATGCAACATTAGTGGATGATAAAAGCCGCAATATCCTGCATTGGGCCTGCACAGGAGGTCATCCGGACATGGTGGAACATGTGCTCACAAGGTACAGCATGTATATCAACAGCAGAACAAATATCGGAGTAACACCCCTGATGAAGGCTGCTTATCATGGACACACAGACGTGTTTGATTACCTCGTGTCTGTCGGAGCTAATGTGTCACTGGTGGATAACGACGGCGACAATTTACTTCATTTTGCTTCCATGGGAGGACATGCCAACATGGTAGAGCACATTCTGTCACAGGACTTTGTGAACATTAACAGTAAGGGGAAACATGGAAGGACACCGTTGATGAGAGCAGCGTATTACGGAAACAGGAAAATGTTGGACCTGTTTGTGAGGAAAGGTTCTCGAATTTCCTCAGTTGATGATACTGGAGAAAACATACTACATTTGGCTTCTATGGGGGGACATCTGGAGATGGTGAAGTACATCCTGTCACATAACATGGCAGACATCAATGCCAAGGACAACGATGGCGACACCGCAGCCATGCTAGCCAAGCTTTATGGACATCGTGCAGTGTATGACTTTCTACAACATGTTTAAGTATGTGGTCACCTAACCTATACTTTGGTGAGTGATTCATTTGTTTGATAAACTGGTGGTTCTATTCACTTTGTGTAACCAATGTGTTGTGGGTTTTTTTCACACATTATAACATTTAATAACGAATTAGTTTGAGTACTCTCTGTAATTAATGAGATCTAATCAACATGTGAATTTAATTACCTCATTTTGTCAAAGACATTGTCTTTGCCCAGTTAGTGAAGGAAATCATAATGGTGTGTGTTTGAACCACTCGTGTGACTACTCGTGTGACTACTGTGGCTATACATTTTAACTCACTCACTCGTGTGACGAATAGTGATGTCACAGTATGTTTGGTTGACTTCTGTGTATGACGTATGTGTGTATAGTTGTATGTTCAATAGTATAACACAGAAGGAAACTGAATCACCTATACATCATGAGCGCCTTAATAGAGGAAATGCAATGCGTGAGCGTACATGTACAAAGAAAACAGTCGTTAAAACTGGGAATAGAGGGAGTCATTTGATACTCTGCCGTTGCATTATTTTCCATTTTCGAACCTTTTAAAGTTTATCTAATATGATTCTGCTTGTTTACTTTTTGACACTTTTTGGCGCCAATTCTGTTATATGGGTCATGAACATGGGGAGCCAATTGTATTCAAACGTGCTGCGAAACAGCATATTGATCCAGTTTTGTAGGTATTGGCAAATCTGTTGCCATGTTCTTAACTGTATCTCGGGAAACTTCAATTGTACTGAACATATTATGTGCTTCTGAACAACATTACGTTCAATAAAATATTATAGAATGTGCTTCTTGTCAGTTTATCTCTGCAATGCATGCGTCTATCTCAGCTTTATGGCTAAATGTAACTGGACAACCTATTAAGACTAGAATTATTGTTACCTTGAAGTTTTCACAGGAATATCCTAAGTGAATATTATTCAATTTTCATAATATATGATAACTGTGACATCTAGTATGAAATAATAATCTAGATAACAACGTCTGCAAAAAATCTGAGTGAATTCAGTTTTAAGCCGCACTCAGCAATATTCCAGCTGACGGCGGTCTGTAAATAATCGAGTCTGGACCAAACAATCCAGTGACCAACAATATGACCATCGATCTACGCAATTGGGAACAGATGACATGTTTTAACCATGTCAGCGAGCCTGACCATCCGATCCCGTTAGTCGCCTCTTACGACAAATATGGGTTACTGAAGACCAATATTCTAACCGGGATTTTCACGAATCCCCGGACCTGCAGCAAATGCATAAAGAAACCATAATAATTAAAGTTATGGAAATGTGTAGAGCACGTTTGCAGTGAAACATCAGTGACAGGAATACTCTCAGCACTAGTTACGTGTGATGAGTGAGTGAGTTAATATTTATCTTCACAACTGGGGATGAATAGAGTAGTACATTTCCAGTGTATAATGGCGATCGGCTCAAACCTGTTGTGTGTGGAAACAGAAACGGGTGACCATGAATGAGGCAGTAAAGAAGTATGTATAAAACAAAACAGGCGCATTAATATTGGTCGTCAGCCACTTGTAATCAAGATGTAAATAAACTGAAATGAACTGAAATTGTGTGTTTCAGGAGGTGCTGAAGTGTGAGATCCTGATAGCTGTTTGGTGTTTGCAGATTATCTACTACATTGTCTCAGGAAACAGTTAAAATAATCACAAAGTCAAAGTAATGACACGAATATTTGTCAAGGGTAGTCAGAAACGTGAATAATGAGTTCGTGATTTATGCCCTATGTTCATTCTCTATTCTGGCACATACCTCCTCCGGGTGAGGTCACTTGATGTCTGCTGATCCTTGATAGCCCGGAACAAAGTGTAAGTGGTTTGTTTGTGCAAGTTAGTGAAAGCATTTTTCCAATAATCTGGAGCTGTATCGACAGGTATCCTCTGATCTTGTGTTCACAATACTATGTTCATTTTCGTCCTAGACATAGCCTCTCTCCATTGTCTCTTGTTCGAGATTTACATGACATGAACATTCAACCACATCGTAGTCGATCAACGGCAGCCTAAGGCGATCGCTTCCGCACACCGGAAGATGCTACAAAAATTGTCACCAGACATGAAACAGGTCCTACGAGTATTTGTTATTTTGCTGTTTGTATTTTCTACATCCAAAACAAGGCAGTGTGTAGATCAGACGACTAAATCTGTGGACGATGGTTCGATGACTATCAGGAACATTGGCGTCAAGTTGTGTCAGGTAAAATGCATTGAACATGGAGCTTGTTGGAATTTTGAATATGACATTGAAACTCTAACGTGTCGTTTACCGAGGGAGGAACTAAAGAAATCCGAGAAGAAGGCTGGAATCATAAGTCTGTCAAAGAATCACTCCAACGTAAGTAACTTTGGCAAACCCTTCCAAAACCAGCCGGTATCTCTGAGTCCATCGTTCCTTTTAGATAACACCATAACTGTGTGTTTATCAATCACTATGAAATACTGATGACACACCTTTGATGTAGTAGTTCAGGTTACTGGAAAGACAAGTCAATTATCTTAAAATCTTGAAACGTAATAAGTACAGAACTGAACTGGACATCAAATAACTGCCATTGCGTCAATTCTATAAATGTCATCCACATATCCATTAAGCTGATTTCACTGAGGACTACTATGTACCTGATCAGTCAACTTCTGAGTTATAACGCTCTCTGAAATCATTGTCGTAACAGCATGTTCAAAAGGTGTGATCATTTCTCAACAGGAGACAGTTGTCAGTTGGAATATTTGTTTTACCTCATTATCAGGCTGTCTTGTGGATGCAATTGTCAGGTACTTGATGCAGAGATGTACATTTGTATATATGTATAATTGACTATCAGACCTTTATGGAATACCTCATAAAGCACTTATAGTTAATCCGAAAAGAAATCCGACTCGTATTCATGATGAAAGATCATGGAAGATAATTAAGGTTTCGTCTATTGGGATGTGTACTTCTTAACAAAATATTCATGGTTTCAGTAGAGTATTTTCTATGCAGTGTGTGGAGTGTGTGTGTGTGTGTGTGTGTGTGTGTGTCTGTGTCTCTCTGTGTGTGTGCGTTTGTGTGTGCGAGCATGCGTGTGAGTGTGTGTGTCAAATTCATGCCCGAGTGGATGCATGATGCACATGCATGTCGATTTCAATCTTGCGTTTGTGAGAACTTGCCCTTTCCACAAGCAAAAACATTCCTAACCTAAAATCTCAAACAGTTCTTTACCTGGTTAAGCACACTATACGGCCACGATTCCTGTTTTCCTCCAACTTGACTCCCACTGTATATATCTGAAAAACATAGTGTTACGGTTAAGAGTTTACCGTGACAACAATTTAAGAAATCCCCTTGTAAACCAGCAAAACAGAACAAAGACAAGTTGTTTACGTTCACATTCTATTGTTACGAGGGCAAGGTATACAAAGTCACAACGGCAACCAGCCTATTTATATATAAACTAAGTCATTCAAGAAAGTTCAGGCACAAACAAACATCGTCAACACTGTAGAATGCCCTAGAATAAGTCTCCCGGAAGTAAACATCGAAAACTAGGAGCAGGTAAATTCCGGAAAATCAGAATGCTGAAAGTGTTGACCAGATATTAAAACGTAATGTGACCCATAATATTTACTATTCAAAACACTAAACATTGTGACCCAATAATAATTATTACTGAATTAATAACAAAAATATACAGAAAGTACACTCATAACAATAGGGCCAAATACTCCACTGATACTTAAAGGTCCCTTCCAGTATTACGTGTCTTTTGCCTTTTAGTATATACTGTAATTCGTGCTGTTCCCGAGGTAATGACAGATACCCAGTGAGCATATGGTTATACTTTTGTAATACATAAACATAAATCCCTTCTACATTATAGAATCCTACAGACCAAAAGGCTCCGAGAAACACCGGGTTAGATTTGATCTCCATCAAGTCCTTCCTGTCATGAAAGGTGACTAACAGTATTGGGGGCTCCCTGACTTGGCTCATGCATGTCCTGGGATCGATGTGTATTGCTTACATCGGTACATCGGTACTTGATGATGATGTTAATCACTGAATTGCCTGGTCCGGAGTCTGACATAAGATTGTTGAGTGTACCGTTAGACAACAAACCCACATAGTATTCTCACGGTCCTTCCTTTTTTGTTTGAAGGTCACGACCAGTCGCTGTACATCCAAGACTTGCACAGTGGGGTTAAGATGTTTGTCGACCCGATATGGACATGTTGTGTGTGTAAAAGGTAGGGGCCAGTATTTTCGACATTTTCTGCTGTGTGCTCTTGGGTCTTGCTCTGCAACAGTTCTATGTTATCAGGCAGACATTAATGTATCGGGGATCGGATACTCCAGGGCGACCATGCATATGATACAACCACTAACCCAGTCGTTAGTCATGCTCACGTGTTTTATGTAAATGAGCGGCAGATCAAGGCATAAGAAGATAATGGGTGGACAGATGACTATGTTCGGTTTATCTAAGAAAGACCAAGGCCCCTATTTCAGGTCAGGTCCACTCAACTGTACAAATCAGTACACTTCAGTTTGGCATAAGTAAGGTTCAGTCTATGCATGTCATCCTGAATCTGATTCTATCAGACTCAAGAATGTAGGACCGTCCAAACAATGAGGACTTGAAAACGGAAATTCGAATTGTATTCTTCTGACGAAACCTGATTGAAGTTATATAAGATGTAGCAAAATGTGACATGCAAATGCTCTCTCTAAAATGTACTATTTACATTTTGGTAGGTGTCATAAAGGTGTACTTTATAAACACAAAGTTATCTCCTTTGGGCTCATAAAGGTCTTAGGCATTATCGTTATTACTGGCACAATCTAGTGGAAGCTGGTGTCTACATCAATGGTAAAATCACATTCATTATGTAACCATCGTCTAGAAGCAATACCATGTATTTGTTGCCCTTCAGTAAAGGACACGGGTGTTTTGTATATTTAGACTGTTGTCACAGTAATAGTTTTAACGATTTGTATTAATTTGTAAACAATAATTGCAATTGACAATAATACCATATTTTTTCTGGATTGATGGGGTTTTTTTTATGGTTTTACACCAAGTTACGATTCTTTTTTCTTTTTAGTTTTAACTTAAGAATCGACTCATATATTCTAACAATATTATGTCATCAGAACGGTTTTTGAGCAGGCTGGTGAATCTTCACAAGAAAAGTAGTGTGACCGATGCCCATTACATTTGATGACGTCACTGTGAGATAAAAACACTGTTGCTTCTGTTGTCAACTTAATAACGTGTTACATTAGAAAACGGGTAGTATTAGCAAACATGTTTTCTGTAGTTAATGAAGCTAACAAAGTAATGTCATTCTTACATGATAGCATCTCTACCAACAGATGGCAAGCAGAAATACCCACAGGGATCACGGACACCCCAAACTGACAATCAGGAGACCTCCGGGGTCGTCTCACTTATCGATGCATGTAGAAAAGGGGACTTGGAGCTAGTAAGACGCATCATGGCCTGTTGTGTTTCTGACGTTAACAGCAGAGACAAAAAGCATGGTACGACACCACTCATGGTGGCAGCATCGGAGGCACACAGGATGATCTATGACTTTCTTATAAGACAACGAGCTAATGCTTCACTACTAGATAATTATGGTAACAACATCCTGCACTGGGCCTGCACTGGGGGATGTGTGGACATGGTTCAGCATGTAGTCACTGGCTACAGTATGTATATCAACAGTAGAACTAAGGCCGGAGCAACTCCACTGATGAAGGCTGTATGTCATGGGCACATAGACGTGTATAGATATCTTTTGGGTATCGGAGCTAATGTGTCACTGGTGGATGATGCTGGTAACACTATCCTTCACTTGGCCTGTATAAGGAGACAATTAAAGATGGTAAAGCACATCTTGTCACAGGAGGTAGTCAACATTAACTGCAGAAACAAGCTGGGGAGGACGCCACTGATGATAACGGCATACAGTGGAAATATGAAAATGTTTGAACTGCTCGCGAGCATTGGTGGTAGTGGTTTCCTTAAAGACACTTTTGGTTCAAACATACTACACCTGGCCTCTTCAACTGGACGTTTGAAGATAGTGAAGTATATCCTATCACATAACATGACAGACATAAATGCCAAGGACAACATCGGGTACACAGCAGCCATGTCAGCACAATCCGCAGGTCACCATAGAGTGTCTAACCTCCTTGTGTCAAAGGGTTGTCCATTACAATAGGTGCAGCTGTGAACTCGAAGCTTTGTTGTAATACAGCTGGACGGGGATTTATTTGTTCTACACACATTTTGCTATACCTACACGTCAGTGAATTTTTGGGTATGTTTTGTATGTAATCAAAGTGTACCATAATGTGCTAATGGCGTTTTGGGATCATGGCACTATTTCTAACTGATACTGATTTGTCAACTGTACGTTGTATTTTAAATACGCTTGTGGCAATCAGGTAGCAAACGTTGGATATTGTCAATGGTACAAGAATCTGTATCGAAACGTTGCACTCACGTAACAATTAAACTTATCCAGAGGTTGATGAACAATTACTGCAAAGGTTGTCACTGACTAACGAAAATTGATAGCTTAAGTAAGTATCCATGTCTTTAAATATTGTTGAATAAAATATCTTGAAATGTGTGTCAGACACCTGTATCTCTTCATGGTGGGAGAATATGGAAATATATTCGAGTGAGTTTGATGTGCCTTAAGCCTGAAGGCTGCAACAGGTATATCGCGTACAGCGGTTTGACCTGAAGATGTTCCAATATGTTGATAAAATTAGGATTCGAATGGTTCAACAAAATTATCACTTGTCGGTATTCGGAGTGTGTCACAAGAGAACTAACGTATATGGCACTGCTGCCATAAATCTGGCTAATTTAAAATGACTATACTTGGGAAAGTATGGGGGACCCCTAGAAACGTCCTCAGAAATGTGCCCAGCGGAGTGAAATATAAGCACAGTGTTTACGTTGAAAGCTGATTAGTTATTTTACATATAAAATTTGGAAAGTCGTGTTTTTTAGAGTAAAGATTTGTTAGTGAAAACACTCAATTGGGTCAATGAGAATCGTTGTATAGAGAAACGCACTTGTGTATATGAATCATTCGTCGTTTATGTCATCAATAAAATCGTTTAGACAATAACATTCCGTTAGCTATGTTCCTTATAATGTCAGCACGACGGTACATGCACATATGTCATATTTGGGATTTCACTTTCTTAGTAAAATACAAATTCTAGTACTAGTGGAAGTAGCGGTGGCTGAGCGGGTGAGGCGGCTGACTCTGAGGGTGCGGATTCGAATCCCGGATGGGACTCAACCAAAAATATACTAGAATTTGTACTTTACTATGAAAATGAAATCCCAAATATGACATATGTTACATTTGACCACTTTCTAAAGTGGCATTGTGTATAGAATATTTTTTGTGATTTTGTCAAACAGTCACATAATGCCATAACATATTTACTTAACTCATGTTCAACAGAATCAGAGGCTTTTCCGATACCCCAAAAGAATAGATATGCATTATCTTCATAAACTTCTAGCAGACTGACCAAGAATGGCTCTGTTTTGTATACATCCTGCTTTCCTCTTTGTCGATTAGATAATCAGTTACAGTCTTAAGCATGTAAGCCATGGCTTTTGCAACCATATGTCTAACGTTGTCGTCTACGTTTGGGAGTTCATGATCGAAAAAAATAATATCTTTACGAGTTGCTGCTAAGGTAGATATCATAATAAACAAATATCTCTTTAAGTATTACATTTTCCACTTTACTAAAGAGTCATCATTTCTATTTAACGATAATAGAACACTTTTTCTTTGCCTATCTCTTTCTAAGTTAGTAACAAAAATAGCGTGTGCCCTTTTCTGCCCATCTTACTATGGATCTGATAAACACACTTTCACGTTTCTCTTCATACAAAACTTTCAGTCCATCTGACAAGTGTTACGTTTATAAATGTAAATGACAAAAGGTATAAGAAATATCCTCAGAACCAGCAAAATAGAATACAGACAAGTCTATTTTCAGTAATATGTATTGAGCAAACAAGAGGAAGATACAAAGAATCACAATAGAGGTTTCATGTACTGTGCAACTGAATCAAATCTAAAGTAATGGGTCACAAATATAATATTGTGTGGTCAGGCAGCGGTAGGTCAAGCGTTGACGAAGAGACAGGCACATGACGTAGGTCGAATAATGCACTTCAGTTATCCGTGTGTGTCGTCAACACAGCAACCAGCCTTATATCTAGACAGTCGCTGATTCCTGATTATTCGAGCACTGTGCGACCACATCGCCAACAACTTAAAACTTTCTCGCAGGTTCCTTGAAGTAAAAGCAAGAAGTCAAGATAAGTAACTCTAAAGCACTACCTTAAAGGCCTGCCACTAAAATACTAAGAGCACTGAACATTGTTGATACGAAATATGACCCACAACAACTATCAGTCAAAACAATGTGACAAAATGATAACAATCGCTTAATCATTAACACAATTTACAGAAAATACACCCCCGTAACACAATTCTTTAAGTTTTAGTACATTATCCTCTCTCTGGTTGTCTATTAACATATCCCCTAAAGTAGCTACTTCTTTTATGAGCCTCTTTTCCTCTTTATGGGTATTTTTTATTGTTTATGTTTATTATAATCTCTACTTTATAAGTTGTATGCTTCTCTCGGGGGTAATATGGTATGATGTACTTCTCTTTGTAGCAGTGTCATCACTCGCCTGGTAGATGAATTACCCTCTCGAGAAACATACAACGTTTTCATCTTACCGCCATGTTAATGTACAAAATATTATTTTATTTTGAAGATTGCAAAATGGAGTCTGCCTCCCGACTTTCGACTTGACTTAAAATCAGTGAAACATATTCTGACAAGCTTAAAAACTGCTTTAAAAACTGGGGTTTATGTTTAAGTTTAGTGGTTGCAAACGATTCAATGTATAAAATCGTGTAAATGAAGCAGCGAAAGTCGATAAAAATTGTGTACAAAGTGAACTCAAAACCAGCTAATTAAACGGTTTTCTAACACCGTGCACTGCATGCGTCCTATTACTTCACATAAAAGTAAAATCCTCTTTTGAGATTTTGATAATGATTCGCCGAATTCTTCGATTTTGTTATCATGGCATGTCATCTGATATATTTGATTATAGATAATTTCCAGGAATGCTTCCGCCCACAGGATGCGTCATATTACCACGTCTTGCGATTGTTAGAGATACAGCATCTGGGTGGAGATTTCCGGTCACCTTGGCAGCGGGTAACATTTATTCCAGTTGTCACCCTCTTCTGAGGAGTGCACGGGAACCTGTTACAGCGTCAATGACGAGCGAAATTAAATTAGTTGACATGAAGTTAAAAAAAATATTCATAGTTACAAACTTGATCCTTTCCCATTCTGGGAGTGGGTTATTGAGTTCGTCATCTACATGGTCTAAATAATTACTTATTTTGTTAACATAAGCACGTGATAGTTGATCTGGTCTTCAAAAGGTATCTCGAAAGAAACTAACTAATGGTATGTATTAATTCTAGGTTTAACTGTACCAGATTCGATATTTTTGTACAAGGGGGCACAATATTCAATCACTGACTGAATAAGTAAAACGTTCTTATGAAAATTAAGACTTCTCCAGCATCGAGTAAACTATATTCATCGATTAATTCACGCAGACTTCACTGAGCATCGTTTAATCAAAGACCGTCCTGGGAAGGATCGTTGATTGGCATTTTGGAAGATGCTAAATGATGAATATATACATTTTCCTGGCAAGAACAAGCCCCGAAACTGTGTGGTCAAGAATAAAAAACAAGAAGATGTAAATCAAGGGAATTCTCTATATTCATCACCAGCCATAATAACGCTACGATTGGACTTATAACTTGGACTGAATGATATTCTATTTAATTCGGAAAAACTAATTGTCCCTATCTCTTATAATATTAGTGACCTAATTATTAATATCCTGGTAATATGTGCCATTAATTTTAATATTCACTAAATCAAGGGACATATTATTCTAAAAGATTTTATATATTTCATTAATACCAGACACAGCAACTGTCCGCCCTCCCGTGATTAAAAACAATATCACAGCCCCATTGATCTATCCGAAACCTTTCATCATCCACATAATTAGGGGTTTCTTGGATAAAATAAATGTCTGCATTTATGTCTATCAAAAACTATAAAATATCCCTTCTTTTCTAAGGATTTCTTAGACCCTGGCATTTAGAGATTCTATATTAAGACAAACAGAACTATTTTGAGAACAAACATAACTGATAAAATATTGTTGTACATGCCACATCAGCGAGACACTGCAGAATGTTGTTGAATAAGAAAACTAAACTGGCCCCCGCTGCTAGGTGTTCGATGTATGTTCTGCCAACCAGCCTGATTTATAGACCAGATTTATTGCTCTGGATGAGCAACACGTTTCTGGTGTTGTCACAATGACACATGTACGGAAAATACACAGCCAGTCCCATACATACTGAATGCTATCGATTATACTGATAGTGCAACCCATGACACAAACTGCTTTCAGTGTCAATTTGCAAAAGGTGAAAGTGGAAAACTTTAAAATAGTTTGGTCGTTTTTACTTTTTTAACAAACAATGCAAGGATTTCACGAGGTAGTATTTACTGGTGAACTGTGCACAAACGGAGGAGTTGAGCATTCCTTGTATATTCTACCCTGGTGTCGTGACCCTGGAGCTATACTCTAGGGTATTTAATGCCTCTTGCAAAAATACAGTTTGACAATAAGAAAATATCAACAGGTTATCCTCTTGAGATAATGATTCGCCGAATTCTTTATTTTTGTCATCATAGCATGTCCTTTCATTATCGATAATTTCCAAGAATGCTTAGCTATTTTCTTCCTGTATATGCATATATACTTCAAACTAACTAGAAGGAAACATATTCGCTTTGACCTTTTTCTATTAGTTACGTTTCTGTAGCATGTATACTTGTGCAGTGTTGGTAATGGAGCCGAGCAGGACCAGGGTCCGTATTCTTGAAACCGTCATAGCCCTAAAGAATTCTTAACGCTGATCGTAGCCAATGTGTTAAGATCGGGCTCAAGAAGTTCGTAGGGCTACGCAGGTGTCGACATAGCTATCTAGATCTAAGTAGAAGACACAATGGTGTAGACCAGTTGATCGAACAGGGATATGCATCGTTTGTTGTCAGTCTAAGGCACTTGTTCCTGACTTTTCAGATGAGAAGTTCACTTAATGAGATGACAAAAGGGGTTCTCAGTCTCTTGCGTTGTATAATCACGATGAAGTGACAAAGGTGGTGCATTTGGTACGTCCAAAGCAAGACCATTTTGAACGGTATCATTTGAAAAATGAAAGTGCCAAAAGAGTGAGAATATTTGTCAAATGTAGTCAGAAATAGATCTGGATTTATGTTTCTTATTTTTTGTTTAGGTACATATCTCCTTTCTGTCACGCAGTTTCTGAACATTTTTTTAACGTTACGATATAATCTGAGTGCTTTTTCCCGGTTATCGTAGCAGCAGTTGCTGTGGTATCATTTTGTGATTATCTGTGGCAGTATATTTCACTGGTCTTATCGACATGTCTTCTGTGTGGTCTTGTGCTCAGAGTATTGTGCATATTTTCTACCTAATTGTTTCCATTCATAGGCTTGTCTTCGACGTGTACCAGAACGTGAACATTCACTCCTCTGTGAACACTGCAACATGACACAAGGATGTTTAAGTTGTTTAAGTTGTTTAAGCGACTGTAAAAAACAAATCCTAAATGTATCAGTTATTCTGCTGTTTTTATTTTCCACATCAAGTACCACGGACTGTCGACCTGAGATGACCGAGTCTGTGATGAATGGTTCTGTGACTTTCAGGAACATTGGCATAAAGATGTGCCAACAAAAATGTATTGAACATGGAGCATGTTTGAATTTCGAATACAACACTGAAACATTAACCTGCCGTTTATCAAGAGATGGGTCAAGGAAGACTGACGAAGGATACATTAGTCTGTTGAAGAATCATTCCAATGTAAGTACAATTACTCTCTGATAAAAGCAGGTTTCTTTCACAAACACTTGCAAATGCAAGTCAATTGCTAAGCTTAAAAACACGCCTGTAACCTTGATGCGGGCCCGACATCATTTTCATTACTTTTGCATCTAATTCGAAACTGCATCTGACAAATGCGCTAAAGGTATCCTTCATATCTTTGATAGGAAGACATGATCAAACGTTGTGATATTGTGGGGATATTTCATATTCACCCAATTATCATGCATATTATCATCTGTCACATAATTACCAGTATTTTATGCGCAGATGTATATGTGTTACCGATATAGTTCTTACTCCGATCGCTGGATTGAGATGTTGAATGTTTTGGAGTATCTAGTTTACATCTCACTAAGCTAAAGTTAAGTACCTTATTTGGTCTTAGAAGTTATTCTCTTTCGTATGCAAAACGAAAGAACCATCAGTAAGTAGAATTCAGTTAGTGCCTGAGGGGATGGGTAATTCTAAATATCTTACCCCATCAGTATCATATAGGTACAGTGATTAGAATGGCTTTATTGCTTAAAGCTTATATAGTCTAAACTCCAAACATATTTAAAACAAATATAATTTATTCATGACATAATTTATAATATACATTTCCGATTGCGAAAACAACCCAAATAAACATTATTATAAACATGCAATCGTAAATCCAAAGTGCAATATTTTGTCCTTCTGTTGCCTTCCCTCGAAAAGAAGCAGCCGTGATACCGAACCCAATCAGAACCTATGGGCGTGCACTGAAGTATAACAAAGACTTTCATTGGCTGCTTTATCGGTTAATATGCTGAGTTGTATGTATATAGAGATATTGGGTTTTGTAAATACATGCTTATTTTTTCTACATTTGTGTTCGATTCAATAAACAAATACTGAGATGGTGAACTACTGCGTGGCAGGAAACTGTCGTTCGTCCAAGTATAAAGCAGAACTTGAAAGTGACAGCGGTTTCTGTCCGATCCGGTGCATCCGAGAAAAATGCAGAGCAGCATAGCTTTTGAACCACTTCCAAGCTCGGGTGAAATTAGGGAATCGTTTTAACTCCGATTTCACGGGCTTCTTCCTTCACATTAGTTTTCAACTTTACAAGTTGAATTTGCATATTGATAATTTGTTGTAAGTCCATACCTGAAAGTATTAGAATCTTGAAAAAGCACCCACGAGGATCCCCGTTAGAACTGGTCTTCAGCGACCCATGCTTATTTATCGAGGCGATAAATCGGGATCGGATGGTCCGGCTCGCGACTTGGTCAGCATTACATGATAAAAGACCTCGACGCATTTTTACAATACATCCTGTTTTAGATTGGGTGCCATAGTTTACCTCTTTCTTAACAGATGCTGAGCGCTTTTGCCGTGGTGAGATATCTGCAGGATTTCGTGACCAATTCTTCTTACAATTCCACCGCCATGAAGGTGGATCACCACCCAGTATAACTTTTTGAGTGGGTTTTTAGTTAGCAATATCATTGCAACATCACGGAAGGGGGCACCAGAAATGGGATTCGCACATTACACATGGGTGGAACCCCACTCCCCCGAAAAGAAATCCCCTGAGGATCATTTCTCCCTTACCTTTGGACTTTATGACTTATTATTAGCTTCTGACCTGAAATTTCAGATACATGTATTTTCTCGTAACTTTAGGTTCCTTTCAAAACGTTGACATTTCAAATATCTTCTCGTCACTTTATGTTTCTTTCACAAATTTCAAATTCAAATATTTTCTTGTTACTTCAAGTTTCTGTCAAAAACGCTATTTCAATAATTGTCTCGTTCAATGATTATTTACTCGTTTCTTCAATTATTCCCTCGTTCCTTTAACTTTCTTTCAAAAACTTCAAGTGACGAGAAAATACACGAAGCAACACCCAAAAATTTCAAGTTTTGGAAAGAATTTTTAAGCAACGAACAATACTTGAAATTTCGAGAATTTGAAAAAAATCAATTGATTCTCGTTTTTGACTGAAACTTGAAGTAATGGGAAAATACTAGAAACAGCGAAAAACACAGATGAAACAACGAGAAAGTAATCGACTCAAAGCAAAATTATTCGAAGCAATTCTAAAACACCGAGAACATACTCTGAATAAAATATTGGATTACCCTTAAAACTATAACACAAGAACCTATCAATAGTTAAGGCAGAATAGCCTTTCTTAATCTTTAAAAGATTAAACGATCTCTATTTTCTACAGAGCTGGAAATTAAAATGTTTTCTATTTTTAGGGTATTGTATTTATTGTCTATTCCGAAATTGTCTTTCTTCCTTTTTAACCTTTTTTTATTATTCTCGAAGTAATAATACGTCTTTAAAACTCATTTGTTGTCAAATGAATCAATGCTGAACCTGATCAGCATCAATCTGATACCAATACCATCTGGCCCCGATTTCTCGAAACAAACTTAAGTCTGAGTTTTGACTTAAGTCTGAGATTTTTCTCAAATTTGAGAAAACACTTTTCACAGAATGAACTGAAATCGGCACAAAACGCAAACTATATTAAACAATTGAGTTTCGTGGATAGATTACTTAAGGTGTTTGGGTTTTTATATTTAGAAATGCAGTTGAGTTAAAAATTCAGCTGTTTCAAATTGTGAAACTCAGTTTGAGATTTGAGTGAAAACTTAAGGTTTTTTTTCGAGAAATCGGGGCCTGATGTGAATCTAATATCAATACAACACTATAGAATATACAATGAACAACGCCTGTGCACAACAATCCCTGTACATAACAACACTTGTATATAACAACACTTGCACACTACAACAATTGTATATAGCAACACTTGTACATAGCAACACATTTACCTAACAACAGCTGTACATTACAACACCTGTACATAACATCTTTACATTACACCATTTGTACACTTATGCATAAGAAAACTTTTACATAACAACGCTTGTGCATTACAACATTTGTACATAACAACGTGTGCAATACAACACTTGTACATAACAACATCTGTACGTAACAAAGAACGTATCGCCATGTTCCTGTGTTTGAAGGTCTCGGGTTGTGGCTGTACAACCAGAACCTGCAATCTCGGGCGACGATGTATAGAGAAACGATCTGGTAAAGCTGTCTGTGTACGAGGTAAGGTTTGATCTTATTCACTGTCTCTCCCATGTAATTCTTCAAACGTATTTATAAGTTATAGACACGTACACACATTCACTCACTCACTCATGGCCGTATACACACTCACTCACTCAACACAGACACATAGACACGCACACACATTCCCTCACACACACGTAGCCGCATACACACGCACTCACTCCACGCAGACACATAGACACGCACACACATTCACTCACACACTTGTAGCCGCATACACATGCACTCACTCAACAAAGACACATAGACACGCACACACATTCACTCACACACTCGTAGCCGCATACACAGGCACTCACTCAACACAGACACATAGACACGCACACACATTCACTCACTCACTCGTAGCCGCATACACACGCACTCACTCAACACAGACACATAGACACGTACACACATTCACTCACTCACTCGTAGCCGCATACACACGCACTCACTCAACACAGACATATAGACACGCACACACATTCACTCACTCACTCGTAGCCGCATACACACGCACTCACTCAACACAGACATATAGACACGCACACACATTCACTCACTCACTCGTAGCCGCATACACACGCACTCACTCAACACAGACACATAGACACGCACACACATTCACTCACACACTCGTAGCCGCATACACACGCACTCACTCAACACAGACACATAGACACGTTCACACATTCACTCACTCACTCGTAACTGCATACACACGCACTCAACACAGACATATAGACACGCACACACATTCACTCACTCACTCGTGGCCGCATACACACGCACTCAACACAGACATATAGACACGCACACACATTCACTCACACACTCGTAGCCGCATACACACGCACTCACTCAACACAGACACATAGACACGCACACACATTCACTCACTCACTCGTAGCCGCATACACAGGCACTCACTCAACACAGACACATAGACACGTTCACACATTCACTCACTCACTCGTAGCCGCATACACACGCACTCACTCAACACAGACACATAGACACGCACACACATTCACTCACTCACTCGTAGCCGCATACACACGCACTCACTCAACACAGACATATTGACACGCACACACATTCACTCACACACTTTTACAGACACATGTACACACACACAGACACAGACACGCACAAATATATACACACACAAAAACAAGTTTGTATCACAGAGGGTTGCAGAAGATTATCGACAAGATTTGGAAGTTTCATGTCTTTGTGACCTGCCAAGCCATGTAAGAGGGTTAACAGCTTTAATCATCCAGCCTGTAAAAATCTAGACGGAAAACAAGAGCCTAGCGTGCAGGTGCATGTGTGTCTTTTACTGTGTCTGTTTATAGCTTCTATTCTAATTAAGAAAACACATTGCCTTTGTGGACATGTGACGTAAAACAGCGTCACATTATAACTTATAAGTGGGTTACATCCTTGTTAGTGTCCTAATGCAATGGACGGCTCTGGTACATTGATGTCACTTTACTATTATTATATATTAATCTACAGACGGAAAGCAGAACTACCCCGAGATATCTCCACCACCCAAAACTGTCAGTCAGGACACGTCAGAGGACATGTCACTTCACGATGCCTGTAGAAAGGGGCACCTGGGACGAGTGAGGTGCATCCTGTCCCGGAGTGTAGAAGACGTAAACCGTAGAGACAAGAGTGATGGAATGACACCACTCATGTTTGCAGCTCAGACTGGACGAATACAAATATTTGACCTTCTCATTCAAAAAGGGGCTAATCCTTTCCTTGTAGATTATTATGGCAACACCATTCTGCATATAGCCTGCATGACAGGGAACATGGATATGGTGAAACACGTTGTCGTAGAAACTTGACATCAACAGTATATCGAAATCCGGAAAAACACCCTTGATGAACGCTGCGTATAAAGGCCATACAAACGTGTTTGAATTTCTCGTGAGTAGAGGAGCTAATGTATCACAAGTGGACAATTCGGGAGGAAGCATCCTGTCCTGGGCCAAGAAAGGGGGACGTACAGTGATGGAGGAGTATGTACACAAATACCTTAAGGGACAACTCCCCTGAAGATATTGTATATCATGAACAAATAGACATATATATTATCTTGCTTATGCGGAAACCAATGTGTTACTGGTGGACAGTGACGGTAGTAAAATCCCACACGTGCCCAACATAGGGATACATCTGATGATGGTTAAAGTTGTCCGGTCACAGGACAAAATTAGCATTGACGGCAGAGTGAGTGAGTGAGTGAGTTTAGTTTCACGCCGCATTCAGCAATATTCCAGCTAATATGACGGTGGGTTGTAAATAATCGAGTCTGGGACCAGACAATCCAGTGATCAAGACCAAGAGTATCGATCTGCGCAACTGGGAACTGATGACATGTGTCAACCATGTCAGCGAACCTGACGACCCGATCCCGTCGCCTCTTTCGACAAGCACAGTCGCCTTTTATGGCAAGCATGGGTTGCTTGAAGGCCTATTCTACCCCGGATCTTCACGGATCCATTGACGGTAGAGTGAAGTACGGATGGACACCATCAATAATATTGGTGGACACGGATTTGTTTGAACTGTTTGGGAGTAGAAGTGGTGCACGTGCATGGGGTGTCATTTTCTATTTGACGGTTTTCAAGGGCAAAAAATCACTGTAGACCATTAATTATGAAAATAATCTTGCGTCAGACAAATTGAAAAATGAAGTTCCCCTACTGTTTAAGAGCGTATTTAATTCGTACCAATTGGTTCTAGATTGAATCAATTTGATACTAAGTGTTCTTCTGGTAACAGACTTTGATAACATCAAATTATTATGGTCAAAGGTATTGATGAGAGAAATGGGCGTAAAAACATTTTGTGCAAACTATGTTATTCAGGTTATTTAAATATTCATTTATTCAGAATACCAAATTGTTTCAGTAAGTTTTCCAAATGTTCTCTTTTGTCTGTTAAACGTTTTCACCTATCTGCTCTTATAAGTGTGCTAGGAAAGGACCCTTAATTCCAAGTGTTGTCAATATATGTTCATTACATTCTCCTAATGGTCATCAGATGTTCCTTTGTACATATGTACGTTGGTCATAGGTCAATAGCAGACCAGCGACGGATTGTGCTGCAGGTTGGCCGAAGGATGCCATCCATTAACGACTACATCGACGATGAAAACGTCCAGTGTCCTGCCTGATGTGGAGGTCTCAGCATCGGAAACATTTGACTCTCGGTCAAAGTCAAAGTCAAAGTCAAAGATGTTTATTGTATTTCAGGCCTCCAGTCCATATACATTGGAGTTACATGCATTAGACAGTGACATACAGCTTGAATACACACATGATGTTAACAAAATGTCACGCTTAGACATTGCATTGTGAATGTATTGTGATAGTTTCAAGTTGATACAGTTATCATAAGTAGACAGGAATGCTAAATGCTACAGTAGGTGACTTGGAGACGTTCAAGAAAATGCACCTGCTAACCAATATTCAAACCCGCACGGTTTCCGTATGCACTAACCATATCCACTTTTTATGTGATTGTATTGTTGTGTACACCTCGGGAATGAACGAGGCCAATTGCACTACCGCGTCAAAACAGAATACTGTCACCTAAATAATTAACAATGGACTTTTACTTGTTTCCGTTCAAAGAGATACTCTGTGAGTCCACGTTCAGAATACTTACACAAGTTTGCACATTGGACTTTTACTTGTTTCCGTTCAAAGAGATACTCTGTGAGTCCACGTTCAGAATACTTACACAAGTTTGCACATTTTGTCCGAGTTAAACCACCCTGTGAATAAGCAGCTCCTCTCACGAAGCAACCATAACAAAGGATAACTTAACTCTCATCTTTTAACATCGCACTAAGGTTACCTTAGTGACTTACGACCACCTTAGTACTCTGTGAAAGGAGGCCCTGCGTGCTGTTGTACAAAACAACCTTACAGCTAAGAGTACCTTAAGTCTATGTTAAGCCATAGGAATTCCGGTAACCTTTACGCTAAGGTCGCTTTGTACAACGACACCCTGGTCATTTAGTCTAAGACACCAATATCAAATAATTAGGAAGGTGTTAACAGTGAAGTGACCAGAGTATACAATACAGTTCCTCCTTTGGTTGTTGAGAAATGTAGCCGGAGTCTTTCACGAGAGAGTGGGTTTAGTTAGGTCTCTTTTGGCAATATTCCAGCAATAACATGGCGGAGGGACACCAGAAATGGGACTCACACATAGCACAGATGTGGGGAATCAAACCCAGATCTTCCGCGTGACGAGAAAACACTTTCACCACAAAGCTACCCCACCGCCCCTACCGTGAAAGCCCGAGAAATCTCTGGATGTGAGTTTAGAAGGCTTGCTGTTTTCATGAGAGACAGTCATGATAACTTGCAGCTCATCTACTTACCAAACACTGATACCTGTCTGAAAACAGTGAATTTCTCCATCAGGTCTATTAGTCTCAATGTTTACACTGATTAAATTAGGTTATCACAATATTCCTGTGGCGAGTTATTATAAATTATTCTGCGGTATCAATAACTCGTACTAGTTCACACAACTCGATGATTTAGTACCTGTGATACGGGATCTGTCCAAAGGGGCTACAGGATGCTTTGAACTCATTTAAGGACTAGTGTAATTCGTGGAAGCTAAAAGTGAATAAAATCAAAACTAAAAAAGTAATAATTTATATCGGTGAGGACCATCTAAAAGCATAAAAACTGAATTCCATTTGGATGGTAAAGTACTTGAAACAGGGATCAGGATCGGATCGGATTGGGTTGTGATGCACACTGACTTGGTTGACACATGTCACTCCAACTGCGCAGAGAGATGCTCATGCTGTTGATTGGATGTTCACTGGATTGTCTCTTTTAAACTTGATTATTTACAGACCATATACTTGGAACATTGATGAGTGAAACGTACGAGGGGATGTCAATAAGTTTTGAGCCTTGCATAGAAAAACACAAAATATTGGTATGAACCACATTTATTTTTCAACATAGTCCCCTTGTGAGTCAAGACACTTGTTCCATCTTTTCTGCCAGTCGCTGATGCCATCTCTGTAGAAGGCGCCATTTGGGTCCTCAAACCAAGCCTCAGTAGCAGCAATAAGCTCATTATCATCCTGAAATCTACGACCACGCAAGTGTTTCTTGAGATTTGGGAACAGATGGTAATCACTTCGGTGGCAGGTCTGGAGAGTAGGGGGGATGCGGCAAGATTTCGTACCCGCACTCCTAGACAGCAGCGGCTGCAACGCGAAAAGTGTGTACTATCTTGATGTAGATGTCTGATGTTGCCCCGGCGCTTCTCCTTGATTGACTGTTGCACTTGCCTCAACAGGTTAGTGTAATATTCCCCATTCATTGTTCTTTCTTTTGGTAAGTAATCTATGTGGATGACGCCTTTGCTATCCCAGAAGACTGTCGCCATTACCTTCTGCACTGATCTGGAGGCTTTGAACTTTTTGGTCCTGGGACAAGTGACATGTTTCCATTCCATGGATTCTTGTTTGCTCTCAGGATCATAGTGGTGGATCCAGGTTTCATCACAGGTAACTAGCCTAAAGTGAAAATCTTCTGAATTCTTCTTGTATCTGGTTAGCATGGAGTTGCTTATGGTGACCCTTGTTTGCTTCATTTCATCTGTAAGCATTCTTGGCACCCATCATGCGCACACCTTAGACATGACGAGATGTTCATGAAGAATTGTCTCGATAGATCCGTGTGAAATGCCTGTGGTCTCCTCTAACTCGTGGAGTGTGATTCGACGATTTTCCAGCACAAGTCTATGCTGTCAATGTTTTCCTGACTAGTGCTTGTTGTTGGGCGACCTGGACAGGGGTCATCTTCAAGACTCTCTCTACCATGCCTAAATTCACTGACCCATCGTTTGATGGTAGCAGATGAAGGGGAAGACTTCCCATAAACTGCTGAAAGCCTTTCTTCAATGTTCTTCGCCGAGTTTCCTTCAAGAACTAAAAACTTATTTACTACTCTATACTCAATTTTATTCATTTTCACTTCCGTGAGGGGGGTCTCTGTCTGTCAATGTGAGCTGTTCAATAACTTCTGAGAGTAGGATACCAAATCTTATGTACCACATCAGCTACACCCCAAGGTTCAATGTCGTACCATAGGCTGTGACACCTGGGTATGAAAAATGCTCAAGGCTCAAAACTTATTGACATCCCCTAGTAAAGCTAAACTCACTCACGCACTCACTCACTCGCAACAACTACTGTCTCACTCACCAGAAAACCTGACCTTTCACATCAAAATGTTTGGTATTTAATGGCCCTCTAAACAATATCCAAGCTACATTATGACATTCTCTAAATAAGCTAACATGACATCATGAGCAGCCATCCACACAGTTGAGATGAACATATGTCTCCAAGCCTGACCATCCAATCCAGTTGGTCACCTCAGCAAGCATGGGATGACAAGGACACGTATTGTTTACAATACTAATCACTTCTTAGAAAAATAAATTGTGACAATAACTCATCAAAAGCTTTTCACATGGCAGCAGGTCTTGTAATCCCTTGTGGTTAAGCATACACTACCAAAATACATGTAACTTGCAAGACAAGTCATAGAACAGGCAGTTGACTGTTACTGTTTTCAGTCATTTAAAAACAAGCATCACCCAGCATGAGGAGAATTCCGAGTTTTATTTTTCAAACCTTGGTATCTGATGCTGCTGTTGTAACAACAATATGTTACCTGCATGATGAGTATATACAATATGTACAGTTAAAATACTCGGACAGTTCCTCTGTATTTTATCACTTTACAAAGCTGAGCATGTATATAGAAACATGATTCACTGTACACAGAAGAGATTCCTGCAGGTCCTGCTCAACATTGTAGCTTGGAACAGAGTGACAGTTAAACTAAGGTTACAATTCTCAGTGACTGGTTACAATCTAGTTCAAATACCGTATGGATCACATTATTGCCCAGACTCCAGGTGACATGGCTGACTCTTAGACAAATTCCAACAACGGCATGGGTGATGATCGACATTTTCTTGACTGCCTGTTTCTAGGTTACTCACCTTGATGTACCCACACTTACGAAAAACAATATACACTCTGTCACTCTAGTTAGTTGTACAAGTAGTGAAACTAGAATTTCTGTGATGTTTCCAGGTACTGGATATATGTGACATTCATCAGAACAGAATCTGACCAACATTGAGAACCAACCTGATGGTCTAACCCAGTTGAGAGGAAATCATAAACTGATCAGATGATAAATATAAGTGATATCAGGCACCTGCCTAAAATTAGTGTAATGGTCAGATCAATCATTTTAGATGAATGGTAGGAACACACCAGACGTAAATCAACAGCTATAACACACCATCAAATCTGCCCTGCAACATGCCTTGTCATCCACAAGTCTGGTTCCTTCAAGAAACTCTCACTGACTGAGATGGGAGATAACTGTTGGACATACTGGTCTGCTGGTGTCACACAACTTCACAGGATGCCAGGAGAGACAGTTGATGACAGTGGTTGCTGAGTGAGTGAGTTTAGTTTTACGCCGCACTCAGTAATATTCCAGCTATATGGCAGCAGTCTGTAAATAATCAAGTCTGGAACAATCTGCACAATTGAGAACCAATGACATGTGTCAACCAAGGCAGCGAGCCTGACCACCCGATCCAGTTAGCTACCTCTTACGACAAACAGAGTCACCTTTTAGGCAAGCATGGGTTGCTGAAGGCCTATTCTACCCTGGAACCTTCACAGGTCTCATTAGTTGTTGTGGTTAATGGACATACTGTTCTGCTGGAGGACGTGAAGGTCTGACAACTTCACAAGACACCAGGAGAGACTTTTGATAATGGTGGTTGCTGGTGGTTAATGAACATACTGATCTGCTGGAGGAAGTGATGGTCAGACAACTTCACAATACACCAGGAGAGACTGTTGATGACGGTGGTGACCAGTGGTTAATGAACATACTGTTCTGCTGGAGGAAGTGAAGGTCAGACAGTTATAGTGCTGTTTGATGGCCATACTAGTTCTGTAGACGAAACGAGGGTCAGACAACTTCACAGGACACCAGGAGAGACTGTAGTGCTTTGGCGTATGCTGAAACATGATAGGATTTAACATAGTGGGCCTGCAGAGATTTTGTCTGTGTCACAGAAACAGCATTATCTTCAGACAGAGCACATGAAACCCAGTGCTCCAACTCATAACACTCATCAACAGATTAGGATAGCTCAGTAAAAATGACAGTTTACAATTTCTCTTTAAATGCTTTTACTGATAACCGAGATTCAAGAGAGGGTGTGAGTGTGTAATGTTTCTTCCTACACACATACCTCTATTGTGTGACATTGGAATGCTCTAGCATCAAGGTTTTCAATTCAACAGCACTCATTCCTGTACCCTACCACTATTTTATGAGTCTGCAATATCAGTTACCCACATATTTTCATAAATAGCAAATTCATTGACTAACAGCTCAGGTTCATCTTCCAATATTTTCTGTTGTAAACAGAAAATGACACAGGCCATCTTTCGTTGCTTATAATGTATTTTCCAGTTTGTCTACACAGAAGCTCCACTACAGTGTACTCAACATTCTGGTAACATACTTCCCTTTGTGAACATGACATTCAGTAAAGTTAACATGGTATTGTTGCTATATCATGATGTATCAGCTTTATGTGCAGCCAAGCCACAAGTGATGTAAGTCTCTCATATACAGCAGTGTTGTGTAACCCACAAGCATGTGTACTCTCAAACTGGGATTTCAAACCTATGATCCTGCCTGCCAAGGGAAGCAACTCTGCACAGTACCTTAAGACAACTCTACCATGCACGACCTCAGCTCCTGAACCAATCTGGCTGCAACTGACAACATCAGTTCTACAGTATATGTTGGTAGGTGTCAGCAGGAATAGAAATTGCCTTCTGTCTGCCAGTGCAATACTGGCAAAATTTTGACAGAATTAGTAACATTTCTTTTTACCATTAAGCAGATGGCAGCACTGAGGCTGATCATATTTAGACACAACTGAAAAGGACTGACCTTTAGGGTTCTTGTAGAAGAAACAGTTGTTGGCACAAGTGTCAGGATTGGTGTCCCACAGGGTGGATCTGGAAAAGCTGTCTGTGTACGAGGTAAGGTTTGATCTTATTCACTGTCTCTGCCATGTAATTCTTCAAACGTATTTAGAAGTTATAGACACGCACACACATTCACTCACACACTCGTAGCCGCATACACACGCACTCACTCAACACAGACACATAGACACGCACACACATTCACTCACACACTCGTAGCCGAATACACACGCACTCACTCAACACAGACACATAGACACGCACACACATTCACTCACACACTCGTAGCCGTATACACACGCACTCACTCAACGCAGACATATAGACACGCACACACATTCACTCACACACTCGCAGACACATATACACACACACAGACAAAGCCACACAGACACGCACAAATATATACACACACAAAAACAAGTTTGTATCACAGAGGGTTGCAGAAGATTATCGACACGATTTGGAAGTTTCATCTGTTTGTGACCTGCCAAGCCACGTAAAAGGGTTAACAGCTTTCATCATCTAGCCGGTAAACATCTAGCCGGAAAACAAGAGCCTAGCGTGCAGGTGCATGTGTGTGTTTTACTGTGTCTGTTTATAGCTTCTATTTTAATTAAGAAAACACATTGCCTTTGTGGACATGAGACGTAAAACAGCATCACATTATAACTTATAAGTGGGTTACATCCTTGATAGTGTCCTAATGCAATGGACGGCTCTGGTACATTGATGTCACTTTACTATTATTACATATTAATCTACAGACGGGAAGCAGAACTACCCCGAGATATCTCCACCACCCAAAACTGTCAGTCAGGGCACGTCAGAGGACATGTCACTTCACGATGCCTGTAGAAAGGGGCACCTGGAACGAGTGAGGTGCATCCTGTCCCGGAGTGTAGAAGACGTGAACCGTAGAGACAAGAGTGATGGAATGACACCACTCATGTTTGCAGCTCAGACTGGACGAATACAAATATTTGACCTTCTCATTCAAAAAGGGGCTAATCCTTTCCTTGTAGATTATTATGGCAACACCATTCTGCATATAGCCTGCATGACAGGGAACATGGATATGGTGAAACACATTGTCGTAGAAACTTATCTTGACATCAACAGTATATCGAAATCCGGAAAAACACCCTTGATGAACGCTGCGTATAAAGGCCATACAAACGTGTTTGAATTTCTCGTGAGTAGAGGAGCTAATGTATCACAAGTGGACAATTCGGGAGGAAGCATCCTGTCCTGGGCCAAGAAAGGGGGACGTACAGTGATGGAGGAGTATGTACACAAATTCCTTAAGGGACAACTCCCCTGAAGATATTGTATATCATGAACAAATAGACATATATATTATCTTGCTTATGCGGAAACCAATGTGTTACTGGTGGACAGTGACGGTAGTAAAATCCCACACGTGCCCAACATAGGGATACATCTGATGATGGCTAAAGTTGTCCGGTCACAGGACAAAATTAGCATTGACGGCAGAGTGAGTGAGTGAGTGAGTTTAGTTTCACGCCGCATTCAGCAATATTCCAGCTAATATGACGGTGGGTTGTATATAATCGAGTCTGGGACCAGACAATCCAGTGATCAAGACCAAGAGTATCGATCTGCGCAACTGGGAACTGATGACATGTGTCAACCAAATTGTTTCAGTAAGTTTTCCAAATGTTCTCTTTTGTCTGCTAAACGTTTTCACCTATCTGCTCTTATAAGTGTGCTAGGAAAGGACCCTTAATTCCAAGTGTTGTCAATATATGTTCATTACATTCTCCTAATGGTCATCAGATGTTCCTTTGTACATATGTACGTTGGTGATTGGTCAATAGCAGACCAACGACGGATTGTGCTGCAGGTTGGCCGAAGGATGCCGTCCATTAACGACTACATCGACGATGAAAACGTCCAGTGTCCTGCCTGATGTGGAGGTCTCAGCATCGGAAACATTTGACTCTCGGTCAAAGTCAAAGTCAAAGTCAAAGTCAAAGATGTTTATTGTATTTCAGGCCTCCAGTCCATATACATTGGAGTTACATGCATTAGACAGTGACAAAAAAACTTGAATACACACATGATGTTAACAGAATATCACGCTTAGACATTGCATTGTGAATGTATTGTGATAGTTTCAAGTTGATACAGTTATCATAAGTAGACAGGAATGCTAAATGCTACAGTAGGTGACTTGGAGACGTTCAAGAAAATGCACCTGCTAACCAATATTCAAACCCGCACGGTTTCCGTATGCACTAACCATATCCACTTTTTATGTGATTGTATTGATGTGTACACCTCGGGAATGAACGAGGTCAATCGCAGTACCGCGTCAAGAGAATACTGTCACCTAAATAATTAACAATGGACTTTTACTTGTTTCCGTTTGCACATTTTGTCCGAGTTAAACCACCCAGTGAATAAGCAGCTCCTCTCACGAAGCAACCATAACAAAGGTTAACTTAACTTTCATCCTTTAACATCGCACTTAGGTTACCTTAGTGACTTACGACCACCTTAGTACTCTGTGAAAGGAGGCCCTGCGTGCTGTTGTACAAAACAATCTTACAGCTAAGAGTACCTTAAGTCTATGTTAAGCCATAGGAATTCCGGTAACCTTTACGCTAAGGTCGCTTTGTACAACGACACCCTGGTCATTTAGTCTAAGACATTAATATCAAATAACTAGGAAGGTGTTAACAGTGAAGTGACCAGAGTATACCATACAGTTCCTCCTTTGGTTGTTGAGAAATGTAGCCGGAGTGAAAGCACGAGAGAGTGGGTTTATTTAGGTCTCTTTTGGCAATATTCCAGCAATAACATGGCGGAGGGACACCAGAAATGGGACTCACACTTAGCACAGATGTGGGGAATCAAACCCAGGTCTTGAGCGTGACGAGAAAACACTTTCACCACAAAGCTACCCCACCGCCCCTACCGTGAAAGCCCGAGAAATCTCTGGATGTGAGTTTAGAAGGCTTGCTGTTTTCATGAGAGACAGTCATGATAACTTGCAGCTCATCTACTTACCAAACACTGATACCTGTCTGAAAACAGTGAATTTCTCCATCAGGTCTATTAGTCTCAATGTTTACACTGATTAAATTAGGTTATCACAATATTCCTGAGGCGAGTTATTATAAATTATTCTGCGGTATCAATAACTCGTACTAGTTCACACAACTCGATGATTTAGTACCTGTGATACGGGATCTGTCCAAAGGGGCTACAGGATGCTTTGAACTCATTTAAGGTCTAGTGTAATTCGTGGAAGCTAAAAGTGAATAAAATCAAAACTAAAAAAGTAATAATTTATATCGGTGAGGACCATCTAAAAGAATAAAAACTGAAATCTGTTTGGATGGTAAAGTACTTGAAACAGGGATCAGGATCGGATCGGATTGGGTTGTGATGCACACTGACTGCGCAGAGAGATGCTCATGCTGTTGATTGGATGTTCACTGGATTGTCTCTTTTAAACTTGATTATTTACAGACCATATACGTGGAACATTGATGAGTGAAACGTACGAGGGGATGTCAATAAGTTTTGAGCCTTGCATAGAAAAACACAAAATATTGGTATGAACCACATTTATTTTTCAACATAGTCCCCTTGTGAGTCAAGACACTTGTTCCATCTTTTCTGCCAGTCGCTGATGCCATCTCTGTAGAAGGCGCCATTTGGGTCCTCAAACCAAGCCTCAGTAGCAGCAATAAGCTCATTATCATCCTGAAATCTACGACCACGCAAGTGTTTCTTGAGATTTGGGAACAGATGGTAATCACTTCGGTGGCAGGTCTGGAGAGTAGGGGGGATGCGGCAAGATTTCGTACCCGCATTCCTGGACAGCAGCGGCTGCAACGCAAAAAGTGTGTACTGGAGCATTGTCTTGAGATGTATGATCTTGCCCTGGCGCTTCTCCTTGATTGACCGTTGCATTTGCCTCAACAGGTTAGTGTAATATTCCCCATTCATTGTTCTTCCTTTTGGTAAGTAATCTATGTGGATGAGGCCTTTGCTATCCCAGAAGACTGTCGCCATTACCTTCTGCACTGATCTGGAGGCTTTGAACTTTTTGGTCCTGGGAGAAGTGACATGTTTCCATTCCATGGATTCTTGTTTGCTCTCAGGATCATAGTGGTGGATCCAGGTTTCATCACAGGTAACTAGCCTAAAGTGAAAATCTTCTGAATTCTTCTTGTATCTGGTTAGCATGGAGTTGCTTATGGTGACCCTTGTTTGCTTCATTTCATCTGTAAGCATTCTTGGCACCCATCTTGCGCACACCTTAGACATGACGAGATGTTCATGAAGAATTGTCTCGATAGATCCGTGTGAAATGCCTGTGGTCTCCTCTAACTCATCGAGTGTGATTCGACGATTTTCCAGCACAAGTCTGTGCACTCTGTCAATGTTTTCCTGACTAGTGCTTGTTGTTGGGCGACCTGGACAGGGGTCATCTTCAAGACTCTCTCTACCATGCCTAAATTCACTGACCCATCGTTTGATGGTAGCAGATGAAGGGGAAGACTTCCCATAAACTGCTGAAAGCCTTTCTTCAATGTTCTTCGCCGAGTTTCCTTCAAGAACTAAAAACTTATTTACTACTCTATACTCAATTTTATTCATTTTCACTTCCGTGAGGGGGGTCTCTGTCTGTCAATGTGAGCTGTTCAATAACTTCTGAGAGTAGGATACCAAATCTTATATATCACATCAGCTACACCCCAAGGTTCAATGTCGTACCATAGGCTGTGACACCTGGGTATGAAAAATGCTCAAGGCTCAAAACTTATTGACATCCCCTCGTAAAACTAAACTCACTCACGCACTCACTCACGCACTCGCAACAACTACTGTCTCACTCACCAAAAAACCTGACCTTTCACATCAAAATGTTTGGTATTTAATGGCCCTCTAAACAATATCCAAGCTACATTATGACATTCTCTAAATAAGCTAACATGACATCATGAGCAGCCATCCACACAGTTGAGATGAACATATGTCTCCAAGCCTGACCATCCAATCCAGTTGGTCACCTCAGCAAGCATGGGATGACAAGGACACGTATTGTTTACAATACTAATCACTTCTTAGAAAAATAAATTGTGACAATAACTCATCAAAAGCTTTTCACATGGCAGCAGGTCTTGTAATCCCTTGTGGTTAAGCATACACTGCCAAAATACATGTAACTTGCAAGACAAGTCATAGAACAGGCAGTTGACTGTTACTGTTTTCAGTCATTTAAAAACAAGCATCACCCAGCATGAGGAGAATTCCGAGTTTTATTTTTCAAACCTTGGTATCTGATGCTGCTGTTGTAACAACAATATGTTACCTGCATGATGAGTATATACAATATGTACAGTTAAAATACTCGGACAGTTCCTCTGTATTTTATCACTTTACAAAGCTGAGCATGTATATAGAAACATGATTCACTGTACACAGAAGAGATTCCTGCAGGTCCTGCTCAACATTTTAGCTTGGAACAGAGTGACAGTTAAACTAAGGTTACAATTCTCAGTGACTGGTTACAATCTAGTTCAAATACCGTATGGATCACATTATTGCCCAGACTCCAGGTGACATGGCTGACTCTTAGACAAATTCCAACAACGGCATGGGTGATGATCGACATTTTCTTGACTGCCTGTTTCTAGGTTACTCACCTTGATGTACCCACACTTACGAAAAACAATATACACTCTGTCACTCTAGTTAGTTGTACAAGTAGTGAAACTAGAATTTCTGTGATGTTTCCAGGTACTGGATATATGTGACATTCATCAGAACAGAATCTGACCAACATTGAGAACCAACCTGATGGTCTAACCCAGTTGAGAGGAAATCATAAACTGATCAGATGATAAATATAAGTGATATCAGGCACCTGCCTAAAATTAGTGTAATGGTCAGATCAATCATTTTAGATGAATGGTAGGAACACACCAGACGTAAATCAACAGCTATAACACACCATCAAATCTGCCCTGCAACATGCCTTGTCATCCACAAGTCTGGTTCCTTCAAGAAACTCTCACTGACTGAGATGGGAGATAACTGTTGGACATACTGGTCTGCTGGTGTCACACAACTTCACAGGATGCCAGGAGAGACAGTTGATGACAGTGGTTGCTGAGTGAGTGAGTTTAGTTTTACGCCGCACTCAGTAATATTCCAGCTATATGGCAGCGGTCTGTAAATAATCGAGTCTGGAACAATCTGCACAATTGAGAACCAATGACATGTGTCAACCAAGGCAGCGAGTCTGACCACCCGATCCAGTTAGCTACCTCTTACGACAAACAGAGTCACCTTTTAGGCAAGCATGGGTTGCTGAAGGCCTATTCTACCCTGGAACCTTCACAGGTCTCATTGGTTGTTGTGGTTAATGGACATACTGTTCTGCTGGAGGACGTGAAGGTCTGACAACTTCACAAGACACCAGGAGAGACTTTTGATAATGGTGGTTGCTGGTGGTTAATGAACATACTGATCTGCTGGAGGAAGTGATGGTCAGACAACTTCACAGGACACCAGGAGAGACTATTGATGACGGTGGTGACCAGTGGTTAATGAACATACTGTTCTGCTGGAGGAAGTGAAGGTCAGACAGTTATAGTGCTGTTTGATGGCCATACTAGTTCTGTAGACGAAACGAAGGTCAGACAACTTCACAGGACACCAGGAGAGACTGTAGTGCTTTGGCGTATGCTGAAACATGATAGGATTTAACATAGTGGGCCTGCAGAGATTTTGTCTGTGTCACAGAAACAGCATTATCTTCAGACAGAGCACATGAAACCCAGTGCTCCAAGTTATAACACTCATCAACAGATTAGGATAGCTCAGTAAAAATGACAGTTTACAATTTCTCTTTAAATGCTTTTACTGATAACCGAGATTCAAGAGAGGGTGTGAGTGTGTAATGTTTCTTCCTACACACATACCTCTATTGTGTGACATTGGAATGCTCTAGCATCAAGGTTTTCAATTCAACAGCACTCATTCCTGTACCCTACCACTATTTTATGAGTCTGCAATATCAGTTACCCACATATTTTCATAAATAGCAAATTCATTGACTAACAGCACAGGTAAATCTTCCAATATTTTCTGTTGTAAACAGGCCATCTTTCGTTGCTTATAATGTATTTTCCAGTTTGTCTACACAGAAGCTCCACTACAGTGTACTCAACATTCTGGTAACATACTTCCCTTTGTTTGTGAACATGACATCCAGTAAACATGGTATTGTTGCTATATCATGATGTATCAGTTTTATGTGCAGCCAAGCCACAAGTGATGTAGGTCTCTCATATACAGCAGTGTTGTGTAACCCACAAGCATGTGTACTCTCAAATTGGGATTTCAAACCTATGATCCTGCCTGCCAAGGGAAGCAACTCTGCACAGTACCTTAAGACAATTCTACCATGCACGACCTCAGTTCCTAAACCAATCTGGCTGCAACTGACAACATCAGTTCTACAGTATATGTTGGTAGGTGTCAGCAGGAATAGAAATTGCCTTCTGTCTGCCAGTGCAATACTGGCAAAATTTTGACAGAATTTGTAACATTTCCTTTTACCATTAAGCAGATGGCAGCACTTAGGCTGATCATATTTAGACACAACTGAAAAGGACTGACCTTTAGGGTTCTTGTAGAAGAAACAGTTGTTGGCACAAGTGTCAGGGTTGGTGTCCCACAGGGTGTCGCCACAGCAACACAAGGGAGGTAACTGTACCCCTTTCTTCACTATCTTCTCACGCAGGTTCTGGCGTAAGGCCTCTACATATCTGAAACAGCCACACAATATAAATAACTGCTGCTATAAGCAAGATAATCATCACAAGTTGCATCTGAAGTATCAAACATAATTAGACATTTCTGGAAAATGTAGAATTGAAGGGGAACTCTTAATTCATTAAATGTTTTCATATTTTACATAACCAGGGCCCTGTTCTACAAGTTGGTTGCAATCAGAGTTAGTTGTGCCATCAGTAATACTGTTTCAAAACAGATCATTCGCAGAGCCTCAGTAATTTCCGAAAAACTACAACATCTTCCACTGCATGATGCACAAACATTTCTTCTGAACAGAACTCGGATGATGGCATCTCCATTGCCCTTATTGACAATGGGCAAGCTAGTCATTAAATGCGTTCTGTTTGACATCAACAAAAACTCCTTGTTGATTCCTATATTCTCTGCTGGTTTCTGATTTTCAGTTAGAAATGAAATAGTGAATCTATGCTTCGCATGTTGATCAACTAACTCCAACGGGGCAGACGTATTGGATCGAGGTCAATGTAACACGTGTTCTGATTGGATGGAAAGAAGGGAGATAAGTTTTGTAGCGATTTTTTGCTGCTAGTGGATTTTACGAAAACCGGGATATATAGCCATATTAGAAAACAGGTACATGGGAAGATATGACTTAAGTAACCTCAGTGGGTAGAGAATGCTAATGATCGTGTATTTCCCAATACCACAATGTCAAGGCCATGTTCGGTCAGGTATTCCTATGACTAGTAATAATCATTAATCAGATTAGACAACCACATGACACATTTTTTACATTTGTTACTTACTAGTATCACGTACTAGCTTACTTCCAATACTATTTCCTGTCATTACAGTGAGTCATGATTGCCATAGCACTGAGATGACTTCAACAAACAGGCCCCTCGATAGGCCATATGCAGCCAGTGGTTTACCTCTCCATTTCCTTGTGTCTCCGCTGGCTGTGCTCATGTTGTTGCAGGGTGTCCCGGATGTGAGACTGCTCCAGTTGATCCCGGAGGAATGCTTCGTCCCACGTCTCCCCAGTCATCGGGTCACGGGGCTGCACCATGCGTAATGCCAACTCCTCCTCTTCCTTGCGAGCCTCCTCCTTGTCCTGCTTCAGTCTGACAGACACAAACATACCCTACATAGTCACAGGTCAGATGGGGCACATATATAGTTGGACACAGATCAGGAATGATTCAGACAGCATCACACACAAGTTAGATGTAGTCATGATTAAACATCTATCACATACCACATCTAAACAAATAAAACCATCTGTAATGTTAATGACTCCATGTGTCCAAAATCAGCTACATAGACAAGATTTATTACTTTTGAATCCGTTTCCGATGTTCCTGCCGACGAAGATTCTCCTTTACTTGCTCACGCTCCTGGTCCATGAAAAGTCGGCGGTAGAGGGCAGTCTGACTCCGCTGTCGGCGTCGTTTCTCTTCCATCGTTACCCCTGAGTAGATGTCTGGGACAGACACAACCGGGGCTGGGCGGTGCAGCTCTGTGCCTGTCATTGTTGGCACTGCAAGACATACATGCATGAGTAGGAGAGTGAGTTTAGTCTTATGTCACTTGTAGAAATATTCCTGCAATATCAGGAAATGGGTCTCACACATACTCAAGTGGGGAATAGAACCCCTGTCAGCATGACAAAAAAATGCTTTATCAACTCTTAAAAAGAGAGAGTGGAGAAGGAGAGACACACTCAGATTCTACTGAGTCTCATGAAGTGGACCTTCCTTCGTTTACAATTTTGTTATGTTATTTACAGATTTGTTATGAATGAATCTAGCATTTTTAACAATGTCTCTAACTTCTTTAACTTGTATATTCTAGATTTGTTTGTAGCCCATGTGGACTTGTTATTACAGTGGATCTACATTTACTGGGATAGCCTGTAACCATGGTTAAAACAACCAAAGGGAGACAAATGCATGACAATCACCACTGCGTCGCTGGATCCTCTCTTGTCTTGTCTCTGCCCTTGGGGGTGAAAGATCGAAGTGTACACTTTTCATCTGGCGCCGCCATCGATTTTCACTTTCCTCCTCATTCTCATCTGACAGAAACAGATTGAAATTGAAAAAACGTACTCTCAATTTGATCAAAAAAGGTTATGAAAAGTCTCAAAAGTTCAGTCAACAGCTAATAAAAATCTAGAAACCTTCATCTTACCACCAATAATCTATACAGAAGAGTATGAAAAACTTTCATAAATGAATGACAATTCATCATTCCAAAATCAGAAAAAGGACAGAGTGTTTGTTAAATGTAGGAAATGTTTAGAACACTGTCTGTGATCAAGTCCATCTTCTCCGGCCATCATAGTTAGGGTCAGAACTCCTTAGCCAGGGCTGACGTGTTGACACTCATACCATGAGTATACTTCTCTTCATCAACATCATCATCTCTGTCATCTGTGTCTTCAGTGTTGCTGTTGTCACTGTCAAGGTCAAGGACATCTCCATCTGCCATGTGTCGAGATGATGGGTGCTACAATGCAGAGGATCACATACAATGTGCTGATCAGCATGAGTGTTTCTGTCACCACATCTTTGCCCATACCCATGCACTCACATCTCTACCCATACACTGACTCACATCTCTACAATTACACATGCACTCACATATCTCTAAATGCACACTTACTCACATCTCTACCCTTACTCATGGACTCACATCTCTACCCTTACACACTGCCTCAAATCTCTACCCATGCACACTGACTCACTTCTCCATCCTTACACACTGACTCAAATCTCTACCCTTACACACTGACTCACATATCTACCCTTACACACTGACTCAAATCTCTACCCATGCACACTGACTCACTTCTCCATCCTTACACAATGACTCAAATCTCAACCCTTACACACTGACTCAAATCTCTACCCTTACACACTGACTCAAATATCTACCCTTACACACTGACTCAAATCTCTACCCATGCACACTGACTCACTTCTCCATCCTTACACAATGACTCAAATCTCAACCCTTACACACTGACTCAAATCTCTACCCTTACACACTGACTCAAATATCTACCCTTACACACTGCCTCAAATCTCTACCCATGCACACTGACTCACTTCTCCATCCTTACACAATGACTCAAATCTCAACCCTTACACACTGACTCAAATCTCTACCCTTACACACTGACTCAAATATCTACCCTTACACACTGACTCACATCTCTACCCATGCACACTGACTCACATCTCTACCCTTACACACTGACTCAAATCTCTACCCTTACACACTGACTCACATCCCTACCCATACACACTGACTCAAATCTCTACCCATGCACACTGACTCAAATCTCTACCCTTACACACTGACTCATATCTCTACCCATGCACACTGAATATCATCTCAACTCATCTTTTGTGGGATTCAACTCAAGAAAGTATCACTAGGAAAGTGTAATCCCCAGCATAACATATGTTACACATGAACACTTTCTACAAGGCATTGTGTAATCATAGCCTTCAGCCGTGGGCGCCATACCAACTAATACTTATCAGAGGGGTACACAAGGCCTGCAGTCTAGACTACCAGTTGTCCGACTTTCATTTTTGTGGGAGTCACAGTGTCTAACTGGGTTAGGCAACTGACGGTGTGTGCTGGCGATTAGGTGCCTGACTCTGAGGGTGTGGGTTCAAGTCCTGGATGGGAGTCAGGTCAAAAAGAGTACTAGAATTTATACTTTACTAAGAAAGTGTAATCCCAAATATAACATGTTATAAATGACTAATTTCTAGATGGCATTGTGTAATCATCATCTCCTGTGATTCATACAAATGAACTTCACTCATATCCCCACACACAGGCACACATCTGAGTATATATCACAAGAACTCACATCTCTTGTATGGGACACCCTCCACACTCCTCCTGGCAGATCATCACTGATGAAGTTGTCTGTCAGTATTTGTCTACCCCCAAGCTTTCGTCTTGCTTCACTTGTGAACTCATGCACCTAAAACAAACCACACACATTTGAGAACAAGTCACTTTTTACACTGATCAAGGGTCAAGGTCATCCATACCTCAGACGTCATGGCTGAAGGAACTTGGCATTTCTAAATTTGTGAATCACCAACTAGCGATACTCTGAGGCATTTATTATTGACACATGATGGATTTTAGAAGAGCACCTGTTCAAGTGTTGTTTCCTAAATAAAATACAAGAACGAGTACACACGGACAAGTGTTTTTACACAGGCTCAGATGGCCTGAGTAAGACTGGGTGGATCATAGAGACATCAGTATGGAAATACCGACCTGGTCTGTCTGGTCCGAGAATGCGTGTGTCCTAGTTGACGGTTCACTGTGTGCCAAGCCTCCTGCACAGACGTATTGTACATTAGTCACCATTGTTATACATTGTACATTAGTTGCCAGAACTGTAGGCATTGTATATTAGTCACCACTGTTATTAGTCACCATTGTTATTAGTCACCATTGTTATTAGTCACCATTGTTATTAGTCACATCATTATAGACACTGTACAGTTGCCACCAGTCTTATAAAGACATTTTACAGTAGCCATCAGTGTTATAAAGACATTTTACAGTAGCCCTCAGTGTTACAGAGACATTTTACAGTAGCCCTCAGTGTTATAAAGACATTTTACAGTAGCCCTCAGTGTTACAGAGACATTTTACAGTGGCCATCAGTATTGTAAAAATATTTTATAGTAGCCATTGGTGTTATAGACACATTTTACAGTAGCCATCAGCATTATAGAAATATTTTATAGTAGCCATCAGTGTCATAAAAACATTTTACAGTAGCCATCAGCATTATAAAGACATATCATAGTAACCTTTAGTGTTAGTGTGAGTGCAGTCCCTGCCATACCTTGTGTGTTTGGTGTTGCTCGGGACTTAATGCTCAAACCTTGGTGTAATCTCACTGAACAGCTGTCTTTTCGGGACGACTGATGCTGAGCTGACAATGTGCTTTGTCTAACTATACGTCGCTCTCGCTCAATCTGAAATAAGAACACATACATAACATACCTATTCCCCATAAAGTACATCAACATTGCTCAAAAATATATTTGGCAACTTTTTATCTGTCAGTTCATCACACTTACAGCATTAACCATTGACTGTGCCTGCTGTTGTTTCTTCAGCCTATCTAAATGCCGAACTCTTTTCTTCACCTCCTCCTGGAAGCGTCTCAGACGGTCCTCTTTCTCGCGCTGCATTTGATACATCCGATTCTCCTCCTCCATCGCTGCTTCCTGAAACACCAGACACATTCTATAGGACTACCACGGCCACATTTTAACTTCTAAACATGTTAACCATGTATGCTTCAGTTAACAGAAAAAGACTACAATTTAACATTAAATTGGACAGTGTTATATATACCTATCCATCAAACTTGGTATCTAATGCTCCTATCATGCCTGATAAACCCTTCCATTCAACAACTTTTCTTCCTGTTATATTATTTTAGCTAAGCTAGTTTAACAAGTCGATGACTTATCTAATCAGCCAAAACAAAAAAGAAGTGATATAAATAATTCATTCTCGTTTACTGGTACATGATGCCTGACCTTTATACATGTGTCCTAGACCTCAAACTAGATCAATATTTCACAAATTTTCTTCAGATTATTTTGGATTCATTCTTTAAGGAAATAGTTCACCATACCATCACTCACTACAAACCCTAGGAATTGTGTAGGAGTGTCTACCCATGCTAACCTTAAGGATCAAAATGTGGAATGATGGACATGGAATAGTGATTCCACCAGTAGTGACCAAACCTAACAGTGAGTGATAATGGTTTTACGCCACTTTTCAGCAACATTTCAGCAATACCACAACAGGGCCGGGTATACCGAAATTAGGTGTCACACACTGTACCTATGTGGGGTATTGAACCCTTGTCTTTGGCATGATGAGTGAATGCTTTACCCACTGGGTTACCCCACGAACTGTCATCCCCAAGAATCATGCAGGGCTGTCAGATCAGACATAGGTACCTAATTGTAATGAGCACGAGGAAGTGCTTCATGAGAAGGGGATCCATGAGCTGAGGATAGAGTTAAGATAACATAAACACCCTAAGTGTTTCCAGCTCACAGGATGAAAGAGGTTCTGCAAGTTTGAAGTGGGCTTCGACCAGGAAACTTCACTGTTGTTAAGTTTTTGCGATAAACTTATGTGATAAATACTCAACATGGCTAGTATTGACTTCGTATCAGTCAGAACAAAATACTAAATAAGAACAGGGAAACTAGGAGACTGTACAAGGCAAAATTTATCATGAATGTAAAAACCTCTTCCTTCCTAGACTACAAATGTCACACACATAAGTGCACAGAGTAAGCATGATAAGCAATCTCTTGATTATCACATTTTGACTTCAAGTGCAAAATGAACCACTATGTGGAGAATACTGCAAATAGCACTGACACAACCCTACAATTTATATGTGATAGTATCCACAATCCTGTGGTCATACTCACAGGTAACATAGTAACTGCCACTGGCAACATTTTGCTTCTGATGTTTTTCCTATCATTGTTTCTATAAGTGGTTTCTAATCAATTCTGTCATGTATATCCAACCCTTCTTGTTGCAAAACACTCTCTACATCTATAGTATAATCATACGGCTTAATCCCTTTCAAATCCATATCAAAATACATCACTTAATCCCAATGATCTCTGTACATCTCAACGAATACACTCGAACAGGGACCAAGCCGAAACGGGTACTGGATATATAACCCAAACCAGCGCCTGGATATTTAACCCAAACCGGCCCCACACCCGAACTGGCCAGTGGGTTAATTAATGGCATCGATGGTTATGATATTTATCTTTAATGGATAAAGATTACAATTTATATCTTGAAGAATAAAACATAGACTCAACTGACAACACAGACATATAAAGATTTCAAATCATCTGTGTTATATAAACATAGACATTTGGTTGGTTGTTAAATATTTAGTTTCCTTTGATGACAGATCAGTCTTAATAAGGTTGTTAAATATCGGTGTTAGATTTTATATTTTGAGAATCGATTTGTTTCTTGAATATAATTATAGACTGATGTTGCTAGACTATTACCATCAATGTCATTAAATCTGCAATCAGTGTACAGAATAGTTTTGAAGTCAAATTCTTCGGTGTAAAAGTATTTGTTTAGTCTGAAGGACACCAGAAAATAATATGATGGGTCCTCTGTGGAATGGCCACAAGGGCAGGAGGGGTGTTCAGCTAAAACATAGGCACAATTGACAATTCAGACAGATAAAGATTTCAAATATTTTACAATATATATGCATCTATAACAAGTAGTTTCTCAAATGATAACACGACACGGATCTTTTCCTACATGTTTCAGTCTCCCTGAAGATACAATATTGAATCATGTAGAAGAAGATCTGTGTCGTGTTTTCATTTCAGAAACTACTTGCTATATACATGTATAACAGTGTACGGTAAGTTGACAGTGAGTGAACACAATCAGTGAAAAGGAACAGCATATGCATAAGACAACAAGTAAATTAATTTGCTCATGACAATCCGAACATACAACACAATCAGTGTCAAATAAGAGCATATGCTTAAGACAACAGGTACATTAATTCGTTCTCAATAATCCGTTCAAAGAAATATGAAAACAACACATTCGCTTTAATCGCTCAGTGAGACGTGCGGAAAATAACAGTTTAATTTTGGAGCTGAGGAATGTTTTAATTTCATAATGTTAGCAGAATTCACACTGTGAAAGGTGGTTAAGGTGTGTTGAAAATATTGACAAATTTCTATACATGGAAACGTGAGAAAATATGAAGGACAACGTTCCTGGAAACTTTGGCAGAACAAAGATGAAACATGAATTCATGATGTGGGATTTATGAACTAATCTTATATTGGATTAATGTGTCAATTCTGTGGATACGATACAACTAAATGTAAGCACACGTGTTATTAGAGTTTAACACAGCATCGTTTTTGCAATCGATCGTTACAAGGATTCTTACAAGGATTACATAAAATGTCCTCTATTGTGAATAATATAAATTTCAACATTTATCTTAAAGGAACTTTAATTTATATGTAAGTGCTGAAATGTTTACTTCTTGGGGTCGGTTCAGGTCAAATATCAGGGGCCGGTGCAGGGGTAACTCCATCTCAATCTGTAATACTATCTCACTGTTCCCTTTACATAATACGTGTATATATATTTTGCTTGTTAGCATATATTTTGTCATTCATCTGATGAAGGGTTCAAGAAGTGCCAGAAACGTTGTGTTGTAAATATTAACAGTGATTAAAGAACTTGTAATCCATACTATTCATTGTCATACCCTCACGTCATGTGTTAGTTGGTATTAAGAAATTTACAACTATGAATATGATCGCTGTTACTGTCAAGTCACATGAACATAACCTAGACTTTAGTCACTTATCCACGTATCATTTAATGTCAATAAAACACTTTTGTCATTCTGAAGTTCATAGTTGTCCGTACGACAGGAGGCCACTGTTCACAAACTCTGGTGACGTCATGTTTTCGTGGCATTCCCTACTGATCAACTTACGGGTGCATGGCACATTTCACAATCTCACATGCTATAAACAGCCAATCGGAAGTGCCAAAGTAGGTTTACAGTAATAACAAAGTTGATAAATTGTAATATGGTCAATGTTTTTAGAATTAAGAGAACATTCACATTTCGTCTGCATAAATTTCCACTTCAAAATATGTAGAGTTAATCAAAGGAAAACATGAAATGGAACATGAAAAAAAAACCTTAAGAGATGACTCTATGGAGCAGGGATCCTTCTCTTGGTCACGTGATTATTTTTATTGTTTACATCAGCTAGCAGATGAGCTATGTTTGGAAAGCTTTGAAGTTGAATAAGTTTATAGAAAATGTTTGTGAAGAAATGTGGCATTACGTGCTAGATATAAAATACAAAAATAAAAGCTAATAAATCCTCAGCATTAGATTTTACTGTTGCAAACTTTTTCAAACACTCTACAGATTTACTACTGCCACACCTTTTAAGAAAGGGGGTACTTTCCCAAGTCATGGTCCATTGGCATAATAGTTCCTATCCATAAAGGGGGTGACCCGAATAATCGCGAAAATTACACAGGCATAACGTGGTCAAGCATATTTAGTAAAATATTTACATCCATTATAAATAGAAGACTGGTTGAATGGGCAGATACTTTAGACAAAATATCAGAATCACAGGCTGGTTTTGGGAAGGTTTCCACCACGATTGACACTACATTTGTTCTACACTCTATTATCCAGATATATCTCAGTCAAAAAGGACAAAAGTTCTACGCCTTATTTGCTGACTTCACAAAGACTTTTGATACAGTTAATAGAAATAAATTATGGAGTCTCCTAGACAAACAAGGTGTCAATAGCAGAATGGGAAAACTACTTCGCAGTATATATGAAAATGTGAAACTTTGTGTCAGAAATAACAATGAATTATCTGGTACCTCTGTAAGCCATTTAGGAGTGAGACAAGGGTGTATAGTTAGCCCTTTGCTATTTACCTTTTTCATAAATGAGCTGGCAATTCAAATTCAAGAAAATTGTTCTAACGGTATCCAGTTGCACCCAGGTATTATTCAAATATTTCTTTTATTGTTTGTGGACAATATAATATAATTTTCTCGTACAATTAAAGGTCTTCATAGTGAAATTAACAAATTAGAGAGGTATTGCAAGAATTGGAAACTATCAGTTAACCACAGAAAAACTAAAATTGTTGTTTTCAAATTGGAGGTAAATTAGCTAAAAATGAAAAATGGTTGTACGGCAGAGTCAGATTAGAAACAACTACGTCATATAAGTACCTGGGTGTACATTTTACACAACACCTGTCATGGACAATTCATACATCACAGGCATCCTTGCAAGCAATGAAAATACTTATTGACATAATATACATGTTTTAGGTGACTTGTAATACATGTAATTCTTCAAAATATTCGATTCAAAAATAAATCCAATTTTATTATATGGTGCTGAAGTATGGAAGCTTTAAATCATTTTATGTCATCGAAAAAGTTCACTTATATGCTTGTAAGAAATTCTTGGAGTTAAGTTATCGACACCAAATTGTATGGTGTATGGAGAATGTGGAAGGTATCCGTTATATATAGAATCAAATATGAAGATTGTCAGATATTGGTTAAGAACATTAGCAATGCCTTCCTATAGATTACCAAGAAAATGTTATGATATGATGAGATTTTATGATAGTCATGGGAAAGAAAACTGGGTAACTCACATAAAGTATTTGTTATCATCGATCAGCTTTTGTGATGTGTGGCAAAACAAGTTATAGAATCGCAATCTCTTTTTATCAGTGCAGTTATGCAAAGACTTAAAGATATATTTTTTCAAAATCGGTCAACTTCTCTCTCATTATCGAGTAAATGTTTCTACTACAAAATGATTAAGGATACAATATATACAGACCACTATCTCTCAATTTTAACGATAAGAAAATATACAACCTGACTAGCAAAATTCCGTTGCTCCGCACATAACCTATTTATAAAAAACTGGTAGGTATCAAGGAATCAACAAAGAAGATAGAATATGTCAAATGTGTAACTTAAACTGTATTGAAGATGAATTCCATTTTTTATGTGTATGTCCAACTTATTTACCTTAATGAAAAAACATATATGAACAAACACTACTATGTACATCCTGAAACATGTAAATTTGGCCTACCTTAAGAATACAGCACCACAAACTTTAAAGACACGTCATAATACTATTTTACGTAATTGCAAGTGATTTTGTTCAAAAGCACGTTCTTGAAACAATGCCCTATGACGCTGGCATAGCAACAAGGTCGTCAAGCTGAGCGAGTGCGTATAAGCTCCGCTCACTGATGTTTCATCTCAAAGAGTCATGGCATTACAGAAACCCAGCGATGTGGAGAGTTTCCAGTAGTAGTTCCCGACGGATGCGCAATTTTTTGCAAGCACCAGTTTTAAATATTTTGTCTTTTTTGACTAATATGCTCACATTTCTTGGTATTGAGAGGTGCTGAGGTATTATATTTTGTGTATTTATATATTTTGTATTTTTTTTAATTTAGTAAGAATGACTTACATTGGTCACATTGTGCCATGTTTTATTATTCGCAGTTTTGGTCAATGTAAAAAAATCTAAATATATTCTATATTTCGGTTTCAAACGTAACTATTTGTATCAAATGAATTATAACTGTAAACTAATATACATATATATCTTTATCATTCAGTAATTTTCACCATTACAAGGAAATATTTATTTCTCGAAGCGTTAAGAATTCATTACACTGGATATGTCAGCCATTTTCGTGCCGGTTCGGTGAGCGTATTCTATTTATTAAAATTATTCCAAGGTTTAGGTTTAGGTTTTAAGTTTAGGGTTAGGGACCTAATGCAATGTAGTAGGTAAATGCATGAGTACCAATTGTTTTCCTTTTCCATTTTTAATACTTTGTTCACAAAGAAAGACGGGAGACCAAAAACGTCAGAAGTTAAATAAACGATGAAATGGTTTAATGTCGAAATTTTGGACTGATGGAAATCGGCCTCCAGCAACTTTCACCTCTAGATCTACATATTTTCAATAATAATTCGAAGTCCAACTCACCAAACATGCCCATGTCTCACTCATTCCTTAGCGCGATTCACATTATCCTTTCTGTGTTCCCTACAACACTTTCCTGTCACGAAAGCACACAATGATTTTTATACAAGAACACCATTCATGCATGCACCTTGAAATCAACGTCTGACGCCTAACGTCAACAACCGTTTTCAGTTCAAACCATATCGGCTGATTCAACACAGCATGGTATCTTGTAGATTACGGAATAGGACGATCGTGCCAAATGATATCGGGACCATTCGGCAACCGTCAGTAGATTGAAAGCACGAGGCACCAAGTCTACCCGTAACCTTCGTAATAGTCCGCAACCAATTCGACTCATTCCGTTCATTTCCGTGACGTCACAGGAATGACTAGCTAAATTTGCACACGGTGCAACAACGTTGATGTAACTCAGTCGGTTAGCTGTCGGACTAACTATCCAAAGGTCGCGGGTTCGCGTCCGATGGGTTCTCACAAACTGGTTGCCTGTCTCACTGACATGTGACCTACGGCTGGGAATGTCCTCACAAGAAAATGTGGTGCTGAATTCTAAAGGTGCTCCTTAAATTTATATCACTTATAAACAATGCTAGTAAGAGAAGATTTGCTTTAACTGCAGACTGGACAGTCAGTTTGGACACCAAATCCCTGTTCCATTATCATATGCAGACAGTATTATGAGAAAATAATCTTTATTACAAGAAAACAGTCTTTTGTCCAGTAATCAAACAGCTTTCACATTAAGCAGCGACTAACTTAAGGTTGGTTTTCAGGATTTGTTAGCATCCAAGGACCCTCAAAACCATTACAGTACAAGACATGACAAGAGATTTTCAACACTGATCACTGTGTATAAGCTAGTACAGAAATCTGTTTTACATAAATGATATTTTGTTTGACTATACAAACAGTATTTGCTTGAAACGTTCATCAGCTTTGCTTGCAGGTCGTTATCTCCCGTTGGTCATAGACATCAATTCTTTCATTAGTATTGCTTTTTTAATCTTGCAGAACTGTTTTGTAGATGGTTTCTTGTAGAAAAGAAAGGGAGAAATGACCTGACTGTTTCAAATAAAAACAGTTTTATTTGCATGCTAATTTTTAGGTTTGTTTTGCAACGGCCCTTTTCATTGTACCTGTTTAAGAGGCCGAGGGATACCAGTCTTGTATATCTTGAATTTGCAGCATCTGGATATGTTGGTTTCAAGGAGAGATTATTTGACCTCATCCATCCAGTCAGTCTAAGTAAACTTATCCTCAGTACTTTTCGTTACACTCCACCACTGAGTCTAACAAAGCCTTATGGGAGGTCGCGTTAGGTAACATTTGAGATTGACCAATCAGAACACAGCTTACCAAATCGCGAAAGTGCACATTTGCACATTGAACTTTTCATCTCGAAACGATTCGTACCCGAACGATTCCGAATGCTATTTAGCGTACAATCGCTTCCGGGTGATGCACACACGTACATACAGCCGTGACAACGGTGAGTAAACAGTCACTGAAAATAGTGTTTTTTACAATATTCAAGGACGTTATCTTGCGGAAATATTAGCTAATGGTAACCATGTCATCAGAAACCCCAAAGCGTATATACTGCAGGTCAAATAACTGTGTTATATGCTGATTTTTGTTTGTTGAGAGATCTGTGTCGGTGACCTGAATATTTTGAAAGTCCCTCCAATCCCTAAATAGTAGCCGTTGTCTGATTGGTTAAATCTATTTAACCGTCTCGCATTTGATTGGACTGTCATTGGTTGCTCAAAGGTTACCTGACGTGACCTTTTACTAGGTTTTGTTAGACTCAGTGGTGTAGTGTAACCAAATACACTGAGACAAAGTATGCTTAGACTGTCCATCCAGTGTTCATGGTTTTCACCACAGAGACAAATGTCTTCAACAAGTTTACCCTGATTTCCTCGTTATGCTTAGATTCTTTTATAAATCTGCCTTAAATACCTTTTAACTGACTGATATAAGAGAAGACTTAAAGAGTTTCAATGACTCTTATGAGTAAATATTTGAGTGTCATTCAGACCACAGTTTACATCATGTAGTTGTTTTTAAGAATAACTTAAGTACTTGCTGTATCTGGTGTGATATGATTTACATGCTGATCTGTTTCTACAGGGATCAACTGTATATCCACTGTCAGGCATGTCGTTGGTTTCCCAACTTGCATCACCACCCGCAGCAGGAAGTCATGCAGCCGCTCTCCAACAGCTCCATCTACAAAGCACAGCAGGGTAGGCAACTCTTCAGTTCTCTTCAGGGCAGGTAGCTCATTTAGCTCTAACTGGGGTACTTGACTCAGTCCTTAGTACTCACTGATGCAGGCAAGTCATTCAACATTCAAAATGGTGGATAACTCATTCAGTATTCAACAGGGTAGATAACTCATTCAGCACTTAAATAGAGTAAATATTCTCACAACTCACAAATGGTGTCGATCTCACTATATGCCTAAAATGCTAAACAAATATGCCCATGTGATTATAATTCTGTGCAAACCTTTGAGCCTAGGCAAGATGATCCAGTGGTAAACATATTGCAAACTTAGTCATTGCTGGAAAAAAGTTATTAAATCCAAATTATTATTGAAACGTTTTTGGGGTAATAGTACAATGTTAGGCAAAATGTAAGATTGAAGGATTCACAGAAACAAAAAAATATCTAATAATAATCCTTATACAATGAATGTTGTAGTTACAAGAATATATAAATGGATAGAAGTAAAAAGATATTTCCCGAACCACATATCCTATAAAATGCCATTGATGTCAGTACGAAGATCGCGGCTACTTTGTACAATTGTAACCAACAAATGTTTATTTTATTCAGTTCTTCTGTGAAAATATTTCTTTTTACAATGTCCATGATGTTTATTTATTTCAAATTCAGCAACGCAAAATAAAATTATTTATATTCTAAAAACGAAAGTAAAATATTTTTCAAAATTTATTTACCTACATATGACTTGCGACTCTCAAAGATAGTGAGCATGGAAAACAGATTTTACTGAAAATATCGGTTTTTGCTGACAGCTTTGACAAAACCTCCCCACCATATGTAGAAAAAGAAAGCAGCAACAAGAAACAAGGAACTTAGTTGTAATGCGAGTCCAGGCTTCTACATATTACATTAACATTAACATTACAGGTAATGTGTATACCAGATATTTGCATAGTGGCGTGTTTATCTTGTCCCTTACGAGAAGGTATATATCAGAAAACTCCCGACGAGGCCTGGAATATTTCATGTATTTTTATCTCTAAAATTTTTACTTGTCGATTATTTTCTGAGTAGAAAATGGTTGCTCTCGAAAACAAGCTACAAGATCCGTCTACGTCTACGAACGTCTGTGTAAGAGGTCTTAATGGGTACACAATGTATGAAAGATGAACCTGCTGTAAGTAAGTACAGCCTGGGCACTGGGAATATAACAAAGGTACGTTACTCAAAAGAGGGTGCATGTAGAACATTCGTGTAGCATACAATGTCATCAAATAACATTGGGTACTCATTTCCTGATCTACAATTATATACGGAGCTTCAGACTCACTGTAGAGAAGACCAATAAATTGAGATGAGCAATAAAACATGGAGAAAGGAAGCCAGGTAACATTGTTTATACGCTGTGACAGCGTATGTGTATATGTGTATATGTTAGAGAGAGAGAGAGAGATCCACATAGCTACGTTGTGGATGGATGAATGTCTGGATGTCGATGTGTGTGTGTGTATTTATGTCTGTCTGACCGTGTTTGTGTGTTGTGTGTATATGTGTATATCTGTCATAGAAAGTTCTGTCAGTCAACATTTATTAAATCAGTAAGGATTGGGAAGATTAAAAACGCAGTTCTCTTCTTTTTCAGATTCCCAGATATATCGACTTTAGCATTTGTACTCATCTGTACCTGTTCGATACCGGTGCGGTCGTCAGGTACGGTTCCCATGTTTTTATGAAAGATATTGTACATTACAATATCCCACTGGTTGATTGTAGCCTTTCTCTATTCTAGAAGGGAGTCTCGGACAGGTTGGCATAATCATCCTGCTTCATGCATTTTTCTGCTTCTTGGCTAACGGGACAGGGTGGTCACGCTTGCCGACGGGGTTGACAGATGTCATCGTATTCCCGTTACGTTAACGTTGCTGTTGGATTGTCTGGTCCACACTCGATCATTTACAGGTCACAACCAAGTAATATCATGCCACGCCTTACAAACGTTGAACGTTAACGTTCCCAACGTCCGTCCAAGTGTTGGATCGATTCGGACGAATCGTTTTCACACTGGGCAAATTGCATATGTACTTGGCTCATTTTCACGCAAAATTGCCACTTTCAGTGAATTAAACAAGTGACCTCATCGTGCTATTGTGTATTGTAGATGTAGGTGCACCTTAATGCCTTACACTGTTTTAGTGCACTCACTGCTTCCATAAACCTTATGTATCTACTAGCAACTAACCCACTCACTATATGAGTATGTTAGGACATGAAGCCATACATCTTTCATCTTTTGTCCAATGTAACTTCTTCTGGTTTAGACTATCTCCCGAGAGCTACCATAATTACCGGGTTTATCAGTTGCCGACCTTATAGAGTTTGTTTTTGTGGGGCAGTAATATGTCAGATTCACATGTCAAGCGACGTCATCAAATGGAGATCGGATATCGTCATATGTTTGGGCGTTTCGGGGTGTTACAATTCCATCGGCAACGGGGAGAGTGCTAGACCTCAGTCCTATCACCAGGAACAGTCTGTATTGCGAGGCGTGTGTCGGACACTTCATCACCTGTTTTTGCAGATGTACAATGTAGGTAACAAAGAGCTTCTTCAAAGAGTTATTGGAAGATGCATTTGTTTATGTAACTAACAATACATTAAGAAGTACACTTTAATATTATTCAAGTGAGATGAATGCGCGTAAGCACATGTGCTAGGCAGGAATACCTTACATCGAATGGTTGTCATGGGCTGATTTTCTCGATGCATTAAATGACATTTCAATCTGTATTTCGCTTTGAACAAGAAGACATGTCCCCCACACTATCTTCATGTTAATTTAAAGATATATGCATATCAAGTATGCCAATAAAACAATAACGTTTTGTGGTTGGGATATGTTTGAAACATGCTTTCTGTTTTTTCAATAATAAAAGGGAAATGTGACGGTGTCTGGGTGACACATACTTTGTTTCAGTGATTATAGCTAAGCATGCATTAATAATAATAATATGTGTATTTATAATGCGCTGAATTCCACACATAAAGCATGCTCAAAGCGCTACATTGAATGAATCCAAGCAAATATTTACAAAGCAAGGCAGAGGTTATGCTGGAACGATGGTGAAAAACAATCTGAGGAAATTTAAGCTATACATTGTAATATTTTCTGAAAAGATAAGTTTTGAGTGAACTTTTGAATGAGTCAATGGAGGGAGACATTTTGAGTTCAATCGGGAGTTGATTCCATGACTGTGGAGCACCATAGCCGAATGAGCGAAATCCAAATGCCTGTAATTTCTGTCTGGGAACAATGAGAAGGTGTTGGTCTGTTGATCTTAATATTCTAGAAGGATTGTACTTGGTGACTAGCTCAACTAGGTAGTCTGGAGCTGTATGATGGTAGCACTGGTAGGCAAGACTCAGGACCTTGAATTCAACTCTGGATCTAATTGGTAGCCAGTGCAGGGTTTCCAGGACAGGTGTTATATGGATCCTTGTGGGAACTTTGCAGACAAGTCGTTTTGTACTTTTTGGAGTTTTGACAATAGTTTTTCAGAAAGTCCATAAAATATGCTATTGCAGTAGTCAATCTTAGAAAGAACAAGCGATCGCACTAGGGCTTGAGCTGCTGGTGTAGTAAGGGAGCTTCTAATGCTGCTAATGTTTCGTAAATGGAAGTAACAGGATTTGCAAACTGTGTTTATATGAGCTTTCATAGAGAGATCAGAGTCTAGATGAAGCCCAAGATTTTTAACCGTTTTCGAAAATGGAATGACAATGTTGCAAACTGTGAGTGAGTTGGTCATCACATGACGAAGATTCTTCTTAGTGCCGACAAGCAACGCCTCGGTCTTCGCCTCATTCAGTTTGAGCAAATTTGTCGTCATCCATGTCTTTACATCACCAGTACACTCTGACAGTCGCTCACACATTTGTTGGGATAGCATGAATCAGACAGCTGAGTGTCATCTGCGTAGAAGTGGTGGCTCACATCATGTGTACTGATTACATCTCCAAGATCTCTGGTGGAAAGTGTAAACAACACTGGTCCTAGAACGGATCCTTGAGGTACTCCACAGGATAATGGGGTTTTCTTAGATGAATGATTGTTTATGATAACTGACTGCTGTCGATAACTGAGATAAGAAACAAACCAGGACAGTGCCACTCCAGTAACTCCAAATTAAACCACAAACAAATAACATTTTGCCCAATTTACTTTCAGACGGCCCAACGGTGCAGGTTATTACGTCAACCTCTGTAACAGAATTCCAAAATCTCAGTGTGGCCTGTTCTATCGATTCAAATCCTTTTGCAACGATGAAATGGACAAGGAAAAACCATGCCCATTTTACTCCTCAGACAAGATCTACTCTGACCATCCGTAACATACAGAGATCACAGGCAGGGATATATGTATGTACAGCTACCAACACTCTTAGTCCTTGTGTGGGACCATCTGTAGTGAGATCTGACTCTATGGAGGTGACAGTGCATGTGCAGTGTAAGTATCATTGTTAGAATACTAGACATTTGTGTACAGCTACCAACACTCTTAGTCCTTGTGTGGGACCATCTGTAGTGAGATCTGACTCTTTGGAGGTAACAGTGGATGTGCAGTGTAAGTGTCATTGTTAGAATACTAGACATGTGTGTACAGCTACCAACACTCTTAGTCCTTGTGTGGGACCATCTGTAGTGAGATCTGACTCTTTGGAGGTGACAGTGGATGTGCAGTGTAAGTATCACTGTTAGAATACTGGACATATGTGTACAGCTACCTACACCCTCAGTTTGTGTGTGGGGACAGCTTTATTACAGTCCTAGTCTTGGGAGATGACAGTGGATGTACAGTGTAAGTATCATTGTTAGAATACTGGGCATATGTGTGTACAGCTACCAGCACCCTCAGTCCTTGTAGTGAGATCTGACTCTCACCGGATCACAGACGATGAGTAGCACACTTCTTACAAGAGGAAACCGTTAAAACAAACCGGATAGCGCGTAGTACATACAGCAAAGAATTAAGACGTTACCCTCTGTGGAGTCACTTTATAAAGGGAGCATAATGGCTGATGTGTGAGGGGTGAGTGGGTTTAGCATTACGCCGCACTCGGCAATATTCCAGCCATATGTTCGCTACCTGTGAATAATCGAGTCTGGACCAGACAATCCAGTGACCAACAACATGAGCATCGATCTGCGCAACTGGGAACCGATGACATGTGTCAACCAATTGCAAGTCAACGAGGCTGACCACCCAATCCCGTTAGTCGCCTCTTACGACAAGCATAGTCGCCTTTATGGCAAGCATGTGTTGCTGAAGGCTAATGTGTGAGGATGCCTGATGGCAATGCTGATTCCAGATACTAGCCACTGATTTCAGTAGTAATGGGTGTTTTTGTCACTAGACCCTCACAAATCTTTGTACAAAATAAGAATATAATCATATCTTTAATGGTAACATTCCTGAATTGACGCCGTCGGTTCCAAATGCATTCCCGTGCTTCAAATACTCAATAACACCCGGAAATTGGCCAACACATGATGTTTATCGACATTGTAAACAGAAAAGTAAACCAAAGGGTTTTATTGTCTGCATTCGTTTACATCGAGTACGGGTACAGCAGTGAAGTGTCATCAACAGGACGTTTCAGCTGGTTCCCATGGTTGCGTCTGGAGTTGCTCATTTGTGACGTCATTCTGACTTTACGTCACAATATGATTTGAATGACGTCACCACTGTTGATGACTCAACAAAACAACTGTTTGCGAGGTCAATACGTAGTGAATAGTCTTGCAGTTTCCGGGAATCTAACACCGTTTGATCATGTTTTTCAACCAATCAGATTACAGAACACAGTGACTTTTGGTTTACAATAGTTCTTAAACTGACACTGGGCATAACGAATGTCCTTTACAAAAGTAAATCAACTACTGTGAGTTAGTTCAGACCAAATAGCAGAGGTAGTTCTTTAGTCTAGACAATCCACAGTTTCACTGTATCCTATACAAGTATCCTCTTTCCAACTCAAGGTTCGCCCCGACCCGATGAGATGTCCCCTCTACACCGCAAATACGTGTCATCACACGGTAGCAATGTCATACTTTCGATGACAATCCTATCATATCCTCGTCCAACAATCCTTTGGAAGAGGCCAGGGGGATATTACCACAAAAATCTATCATCCTTGTCTGAAAAGACTAGTACCTCGCCCTTCACAGTGACATCCACTCTAAACCTGAAAAACGTACAAGAAGAAGATTTCGGTTTGTACCAGGTTCACGCAAACAACGCCGTGGGCAGCAGTGTGGAATCTCTTTCTCTTGTATGACAAGGTAATGTATACGTGAACCCATACAGTTAGCACATAAAGAGTCAACACGAGATTTAACTTTCTATATGTAAATATGTTAAATGCCACAAGTAAGTTCCACTATGAGTTTGTACGTATTTCCAACGACAGGCCCTCCCTTGCACCTTCCGATGTCACAGTACATGGTACGGATTCGTCATCAATGATCATCGCCTGGAAACAGGAGTTCAATGGAGGGTCGGTTCAGATCTTTACTGTTGAGTACAGCAAAGACAAGAGACACTGGGTTGAGGGAGGGTCTTTCGAAGAAACAGGAAGAGGGAAGTACCGCCGTGCTGTTCTCAATCATCTCGATTCTGCCACGACATTCTACGTGAGAATCATTGCAAGGAACATTTACGGAGACTGTGCCTGTTGAGGGGAGGACAGAATCACAGTTACAAGGCATGATAACGATTCATGTGGTCGCTTTCTCGTAAATGCAAGAATTAGTTATTGGCACTTTATATTCATATTCATCTGTGAACTGTATCACTCAGTCAACAATGATAACTTCAACTTCTTTAGCGTGAGGTACCCAACATTCAGGAGTACATGCGTATTCCTTCATCAGGTGGTTGAATGCTAAGACACAAGTACCGTATTTTTATGTAAGTAAGCGTAGAATAATGGTTACAATACTTATGGACTTTCAACTTCATTTATTCTGTGACAGGCGACATATATTCTAATGTCGTTGTCACGTTTTCATAGAATAAAAGAAGTTGTTTATCCATAAAAATAGTCATCATTCTTAACAAATCCTAAAATGCCCATCAAAGAAATTATGAAAGTGAGTGAGTGAGTTTAAATTGTAGTCACATCGGCAATATGTCAACCATATCGTGACGAAAGAGCCTCATACTAGTACACCTGTTACGTAAGATTTACACAAGTGATAAGAAAACAAACCTGGTAACTTAACAAGGGACGCCTACAGTTATGTATCGCTGGTTGATGATTAGCAATATGTAGAGGGAAGCGCATCCTCAGAAACATTAAGTAACTGACTGTAATAAATAGACATTTAATAATTAACAATAATTAATTAATAATTTTAGGGCTGGAAAATGAAAAGACACGTACTTACGGCTACAATAATTATATCTAAGCAAAGGAGACGTCATGTTTCATCTTGTTTCAGATCCAGCCGTCATAGCAGGGATATCTGTCGGTGTGCTTTTCCTAATAGCTAGTGCAGTCACCGTCAAGGTAGTCTCTCAAGTGTTTTAAGGAAACCGGGTAGGTCTTCTTTGCGGGTAATATCTCAGGGTGTAATAACTACATGTAAAGCAGATCAGTTAATTATGGATATCTTTTGGTTCCTTTTCGTTGTTATTGTTGTTACATAATCCTTTCCCAAGGTTTAACATTATTTAGATATTACTTATTCAAAATTAACTCTTTTATAATTCTGTTTATATTTCAAGATTGGATATAAATACACACTACACAGTACCGACTGCTCGTTGCATGGTAACCAACGTTCAGATACCAGTGTATAAACAATCATAAGGATATATTGCATTATTTTTAACTGTTATCGTGTGCTTTAGATTGTTATCATCTCAAGAATGTTCACGTAAGAATCACGTAATGATTTATTGTTAAGATGTTTCAGTATCTGTCATAAGTATATTTCATGTAACTTCTCTGAGTGGCATATGTAGATGTTGGTGAATCAGATGAGGACAAACTATGTAGATGAACAACATTTTTGTTCGGGTGAACGAACGAAGAAGTGGTTCATCCATAAAGTTTGACCTTGTCTGTGTTTCATGTACCGTCCACAAGCGCACCCGTGACAAGACGTGGTCGAAAAATTACAACATGCACGTGTACACACAATATATGAAATAAACTACTTCCGTAACTGAAAGCCATTTTGTTTCAAGAGTAAAGGACCGTCACAATCAGACGCAATGCGAAACACTCAAGGTATGATTGCTAATGAAGTGTGAATACAATGTATATACACCATATTACACTGTACCCGGTTCGCTGTGACGCAGCCTGTAAACATCTTCAGCTGCTTCAAACGGCTGAATATATAACGCAATACAATTGTTAGAATAATGTTGACTACGACGCTTAAGCGATTTACCACACTGGCATGTGCTACACAGCCAACAATTATGCATAATCCCTTTTCAACTGCCCACACACATGCCAATATGTACATATATACATATTTCTATTGATGTGACACGTATAACGTTTTCATTGAATCATTCCAAAGATGCGAGTATCTACTCTGACCTTCAAGACAAAGATTGCGACAAACAGATATACACACAACTGAAGTCGGGGCAGAAGTTACCCACGGAGTGTAAGTCATACATACACTGTTTTGCAATCATACGACTACATTTGGAATCAGCGCATAGTTAATTAAATATCATTTGTTATTACTCTCCCGTAAAGGATACCACAGGGTAATATTTTTACAGCAGTATTACACTGCTGTACCACCGCTAGACGTATGACGTCATCATGATTCACAGTTATGACGTCACAATACTATTGCCGCTGTCGCAATGGTACTAGACCCTCCTTGACTGCTTGACTCATGGAGAGCTGAGAGTCCACACACTGTAGGCAGTGAAGCCGCAGTTTCTGCCCACCTGTGATGGAGAGTAATAAACAGAATAATTATACAAAACTTGCTTCCGTGAAATGCCACTTTTATTAAACTTGTGAAAGATTTAGTATCAAACGAACGAAAGCTTTTGTTCGTTTGATACCGAAGCATTAACTCGTTTAATAAAACTTGTATTACACGGAAGGTCGTTTAGTATAATATATTTGTGTTATACCACGTACAGGAAATCTGACCAGACGCTGGTCATACCGGTAGTGACCTAATGTTAACGCATGCAACCTCAATCTCTGCAAACACCAAAATAGTTTTGGAGATTTTTCTAATGACATATTTTGTTTCAGGTATTTCGGAGTACCAAGGTCTTCAAGTAAGGTCAAAACCACTCTATGAATATCTAGGAATATCAAACAGTAAGACGTCAGCTGAACCAAACGCAGGTACATACAGACGTTGCCATAATAAACGAAAAATAACAAATATGTGTGTCATCAATTCAACGCTTTAAACATATTTCTTGTATTTTGAAATAATTTGTTGATCTTAGCTGTCATTTTGTTTTTGTATTTGTCAGGTGATCTACATTTGTATGAGCACTGAATCCCCAAGCCAGTAAACAGAGAAACACTGCTGACATCTAGTGGTGGCGTTCGTTGAAAAAGCATTCGTGCTATCACTTTGGCAACGGTCACACTGACACATGTTCAGGGGTGGCGGACGACAGCGGGTGAATTATATTATGACTAAAACGGACGATCTTTTCAAATAAAAAAGTCATAATTCCAAAGGTCGGATGTTCTAATATGAGAGGTATTTGTGTTTCAACCGGGAAGGTAACCATGTTTCTGAAAACACAGCGTTTCCTTGTTGCTGGATCCTTGTTGAAATGCGTCTGAATTTAATGCTCACTGGTCATTATGGAACAGTTGCTGTGCTTATAAATAGACACTTCCTTGTTGTGATGGCAAAAGTCCAAATAGGGTTTTCATAGTGCATGCACTGTGCAATGGAATTGCAGTTAGAGTCACGAGCTGGGGTGACTGAGTCATCTCATTTGTGTAATGTCAGTTGTAGAGCATGTGTATGTATTGATGTCGTTAGGAATAAAACCTTTTGGTAGTTAACCAAACATCTATGCATGATTACATATCGTACTCACTGCGACATTAAGAACGGAAAGACATTTGTCAACGGATGACACTGGAATACTCTTGTGAGAAGACACGTGCATGCACTTGTTCGGTTGATCTAACAGGAAAACAATTGATTTAGATACAACTCACAACTATATGACCAAATGTAGATTGCAATTACAATGCCGAAGGTCGTATATCATTGCAAGATTGTCCAAACAGCATATCAGTGCTTTGTCCTAACCTTTGCATAGAGAAGCCTACTATATACTACCAGTATAGCTCGACTGTCTCTAAATGATGTCCAGTATAACGTTTTTAACTATAGGTAAAGACAGACGTCGCAGTCTCATATAGCACCATCCAAAAGGACGCTGAGGGAAAATTCCAAGGAGAGGATGGGTGTAGACTGGAGGAGAATTCCCTTGTTAATTTCACACGATATATTTAATGCAATAAATGCCTGAAGTTTATCTGTCACGTCATGCGTGTGTCTGTTGTTTGTTGTCTTCTCAACAATTTTGTTACTGTACTGAGTAGCCAATATGTGCTATGAACATTGGTACCACGACACGCAGCAAGCACGAGTTTGTCCACCCTATTCATCATATCCTAGTGTGTAGTCTACCAGCCCTTGTTCTCATTCTAACCCGGAATTCGAACAAGGATGCTTAATACAAAGAACGATTAGTGACCGACTCTGAAACCTGTGGTAATAAACGGGAAATAACGATGTTAGTCGTCAGTGACAGCTAGCCTCGCAGTATGGCGGTATGTGCTGCAATGAAGACACACGGCTTGCTCTTCTTGGCCATAACGTCGGTTGTACTGTGTCCCACTGTTGAAGGTAGGGCAACTTTAGTAGTCGTGCTGTTTGCTTCTTAAGTCATTATGTCAAAACATTTTGTTGAGTTAAGTGAGTGAGTGGGTTTAATCTTTCGCCACACCAACAATATTCCAGCTATATGGCGGCGGCTTGCAAATAATTGCCTTTCGGACCACACAATCCAGTGATGAGCAGCATGAGCATAGATCCAAGCAGTTGGGACACGATGACATGTGTCAACATGTCAGCGAGCCGGATCACCCGATCCCGTCAGTCGTTTGTGTTACAGACATTTCACGAAAGAAATTGCAGTTGAGATAAGATACTGCTTCTAAGGATAACATCATGTTTTATATAGAGGGCACAGCTGCGTATTACATTTTCATTTTGGAGGGTAGAATGGAAACAAAGGCATTTGGGGGATATTCTAATAGGTAGTTATTTGGGATATATTTTTCTTAAATCAGCAAAAAGTGGGCATACAAAAGCGAGGTGAAATTTATCTTCTTTGGTCGAGTTACATAACTGATAAGTCAAATAAACTGAATTGAAAACTGACAAGTGTGCGACTGCCATTTCTAGATGTCAATACAGACAGATATAGTTCTGGTTGAATTAAACTCTTATGTGACCTACACAGCTGATATCTTGAACTATTGTCTAGACCAGAATGTCATTCTTGATGATACATGCTAACAGATTGGTCCCGAAATTGCTTAAGAAATAGATTGATATTACAAACTATATGATTTAGCCACACTAATCCAAAACAATGAGAAAATATAAGGCTTCTAGTATGAGACGCCCATGTTGTCTTACCCCTTTCATCTAAAAATACGAGCATGTAATAAGCTAGTTTTGTTATTCTTTTTTGTGCATTCCAAGGATCTTTAACCAGTATTTTAACATCTGATTTGTGAATTTTCATATATCGGATATCTACCGCATATCTACAGGACACCAGAAAATGGGCTTCACACATTGTACCCATGTGGGGAATCGAAACCGGGTCTTCGGCGTGACAATCGAATGCTTTAACCACTAGGCTACCCAACCGCCCCTAAAGCAAAATACATCAGCGGGATAGAAGAGATATGAAACAATGACACAAGTGAGTTTTCAGGAACGGGAACGTGCTCGAAGTAGGGACATCTGTTTCAGTGTCAACCTAGCAACCATAGACGGTCTTGTCAGAAGTCACCGACAAGCAGGAAGCGTTGCAGAGTGTATGCGACTATGTTACTTCCGGTTACCACGGCGAGACAAAAAAAAAGACTGGAACAAAGGGGATGAAACAGGAGATGACATGGTGAAATGGAACAGGGGACGACAGGAGATGACACAAGAGATGACACAGGAGATGGCACAAGGGACGACCGGGGTACGATAGGGGGATGGCACAGGAGATGGCACAAGGGACGACAGGTGTACGACAGAGGGATGGCACAGGAGATGACACAAGGGATGACGAGGGGACGACATAAGATGGGACAAGGGACGACAGGGGGACGATAGGGGGATGGCACAGGAGATGACACAATGGACGACGAGGGGACGACAGAAGATGGCACAAGGGACGACAGGGGGATGGCACAGGAGATGACACAAGGGACGACAGGTGTACGACAGGAGGGTGACACAGGAGATGATGCAGGAGATGGCACAGGGGACGACATGGTCACGATAGAGGGATGGCACAGGAGATGACACAGGAGATGACACAGGAGACGACAGGGGAATGGAACGGGGGAATGACACAGGAGATGACACAGGAGATGATACAGGAGATGATACAGGAGACGACAGGGGAATGACACAGGAGATGATACAGGAGATGATACAGGAGACGACGGGGAATGACACAGGAGATGATACAGGAGACGACAGGGGAATGACACAGGAGATGACACAGGAGATGATACAGGAGATGATACAGGAAACGACAGGGGAATGACACAGGAGATGACACAGGAGATGATACAGGAGATGACACAGGAGACGACAGGGGAATGACACAGGGGGATGGAGGAGGTAAGTGACAGGCGATGACAAAGGGGATGACAAACGAGATGACAAAGGAGAAGGCGCAGGGGATGAGACAAGGAATGACACAGGAGATGATACAGGAGATGACACAGGAGATGACACAGGAGACGACAGGGGAATGACACAGGGGGATGGAGGAGGTAATTGACAGGCGATGACAAAGGGGATGGCAAACGAGATGACAAAGGAGAAGGCGCAGGGGATGAGACAAGAAATGACACAGGATATGGCTCACACTGGGGATTTCACAGATCACACAGACTCCGATTTCTCGATTAAACGTAACTTTTTACTCGAATTTCTAGCTGAGTTTAACAATTTGAAACCAAAGAATTTTTAACTCGACTGGTTTTCTTTTCAAAAGAAAAGAAAATCCCAAAGAACTTTAGTAATCCATCCATCAAAGTAAAGTCTTCCACTCTGTTTGAGTTTAATGCTGATTTCAGCTCATTCTGGGAATGCGTTTACTTGGGTTTACTGAAATGTGAGCAAAAGCTGTAACTTAAATCAAAACTCAGACTTAAGTTTCTTTCGAGAAATCGGGGCCAGAGGATGACATCAGGCCATGATTTCTCAAAATAAAGTAAAGTCTGAATTTGTTTGGTCTTTTTTATTTTAAAAATGCAGATGAGTTAAAGATGCAAATTGTCAAAATAAGTTTGAATGTTAAGTAAAATCTTACTTTATCTCGAGGAATCGAGGACAAGAGCCCGGGCAGCACATTTCCTAGATGAGCTTTTAGTAGTTCATACACTCAGCTCGGAAATCCGTTGACGCCATGCTACTCAGTCCGTTTGTTATGTTTAGTTTTCACTGAAATTAGTTTCACAAAGTTTTGTTTCTATCGTAATTTTCTCACGGAGAATGTAGGCCTATTATATCTCATGGTAACCTTATGAAACAACCTCTTGTTTATTTATGGATACCATAACCAATTAGGATATAATTTTCACTGAATCTGGTCCCCCAAACATACACTGCGTGAAGATACGGGTTAGATTTGGTCCGGTGTAAACCCATACTTGTTGTATGCCAGTTTCATACATCTATTACAGTGCATATATTTCCTCATATATTTTTATATTTTTCAAAAATAATTCTTAACTAAGGAAATCCGTATAGGAGCAATTACTATGCATAGTGTATCTTGTTTATAACACAACTTATCAAGCAAAGCGTCAGATTCGTGTTCAATAGCCTAGATGCTTGTAGTTTAGTCGCAAAATCAGTTCCGAGAGTTTATACAATTATTTCCAGCAATGATGACTTTATATGTAGGTCAGTTATTCCGTATTTTAAGAGACTCCGTGGATCAAATAATATTCGAGTAGATTTGCATCAAATACGCGTTCACAGAACAGGTTACAACAGTCAACATTTGTATTTTGATGTCTCATAAACATGAATAAGTATTTCACTTAGGATTTGAACCGTTCAGTTCCACGTGCTCTTGTATACGATACAAAACAGTTTACACGTGAATTCAAATACCGTAATCATTCGAAAATGGCATCGTCTTCTCTTCCTATTTCACGAAATCATACTTTCAAACCCGCATAGTTGAGCATGTAATTTCAGCCTTCTTTCTGTTCCTATCTAGTGCCGTATTTTATCAGAGCCATCCTAGAAAGTTGTAAAGCACAAACATGTACATTCCGACATCTTTAAGTATAGCATTACAGTATTACAGGTATTCTACGTTATTGATAAAACTCCGCATATATCGAAACCGCTCGTTGTCCACAGCAACATCTGTCGGAACACATTTACCGTAGTCACCCAAATAATTCATGATAAAACAAATTAGCATTACTCTAGCTAAAACTGTACCTTCTCCCCTGTAGTTACATATATTACTTAGTTATGTCACGTACCGTATTGTATTGAGAAAACATTTGCTAACAATGTAGTTAGAGCGTGTCTTGCCATACCAGAGTTAAACGGCTTATGTCCAGTCTGTGCACTACATGCCGTTTACCGTATTTGCTCAATGCATGTATTTTGATAGTTGAAAACTACTGTCATTAATCGTAAAGCTTTACCGTAGTCAATGCATCAAGCGCGACCTACCATAACGGACATTAATCCAAACCGTAGTTAATGCAATAGGCACTACATACCGTAATTATCGTGGACCCATTACCGTAGTTAGAATATTAGGCGCTACACCCCTGATACTCATAAATCGTTACAGTAGGTATCACTTTACCCGCAAGATTAGGTTATGTTGTATTATTTGTATTATGTTTCTGTAAGCAGTTACCATGCATACTTTGTTATACCACTCACTGCTTAAATTACTTGACTTATACTGAAAGTGTATTAAGGTATTGATTGTTATGCTTAAATTACTTGACTTATACTGAAAGTGTTTTAGGATATTGATTGCTATGTCTATTATTTGTATGTCATTATTATGTATCAATTGGTGTTTTGTGAATGCCATCTCGACACTTGCTTGAATAAACCGAAGGAACTCACAGCTCTCCCCTTTCTTGTTTCAAGGTTCGCTCCCAATAGCTAATTCCCCAAATCGATTCTTGACAGCCCCTTTAGCCTAGCAAAGTTAAAGGTTGCCCTAGCCGGCACAAACAAGCTGTCTTAACTGGTGGAGACGTTCGATCCTCGATGCCTGGAGCCAACCCTGAAAACTACAAGAGGAGACTGCGAGGATACCATACACCAGAGTCCCCACTAGCAAACACACCACCACAGTTTGACACAACACTACGCCTGACGACACCATCACCACCTCTATCAACATACAAGACGAGGTCAGACATCACTTCACAGTCCCTTGCCAGCTACTCTCAAAACACCCAGCAGCATTCAACAGCGATGGCTCAAGTACACCTCCCCAAGTACAATGGACAGCAGGATGCTGAAAGTTGGTGGGCAGATTTTGCCAACTTCAACATCCTCCATGGACACTCTGACTAAAGATCCTGTAGAATTCTGCCCTTCTACCTGGGCGGGGCTGCGAAGGTGTGGTTTCAAGACCTACCTGAAACCACACAACTGGATATGCAGTTGTTGAAGGCAGCCTTCCATCAACGGTTCCGGCATTCCTCGGCCTTTGACATGGGTCTTCTCCACATGGCGCAGAAGGAGCATGAAAAGGTTGAAGACTTCATCACCAGGGTGCAGTCATCAACGCTACATTCCAGCTTGACTCAATCTGTGATAGTAGCTATTGCAATCAATGGGCTACTCCCGCAGATTAAGCAGTGGGTGTACACAAAGGAGCCTGCAACCCTGGACGAGGTTCGTCACCAGGCCCAGCTGGCCGTACAGTCGCAGGCCCCCAGCACAGCAGAGGTTAGTTTGGTCCAACAAGTTGAGCAGTTAACTAACTTGGTGGCCACTCTGATCACAACAAACAAGGCTTGTGTTGTACAGTCAGCCATACCTTCAGCTGGTCCACAGCAGCAAGAGCCCCGGGAACACCACCAACAGTCACAACAACCATACCAAGCACCACCGCCACCGCCACCGCCACCGCCACTGCCACAACCACCAAAGTACCAGCCACCACCACATCAGTACCAACCCACACCAGCACCACAGCAGTACCATCCAGTACCACCATCACAGCAGTACCAGATGCCACCACAACAGTACCAGCCACCACCACAGCCGTACCCCCCAGCACCACCCACACAACAGTATCCAGCCTCAGCTCTCCATCCTCAGCCATACAGCCCAACACAGCAGCAACCCTTTCCTTACCAACCAGACTCCAGCAAAAGACGACTGTCAACGCCACAGCATCTTCGAGGCAGATGTCGCGGATGTGGTGAGTTTTTACGGTTTCCTCACAATTGCCCCCATAGAAACACAATTTGTAGTTACTGCGGTCTAACGGGTCACCATGCCAAAGTTTGTTTGCGTGCATATTATGCTCAGGGTAGGCACTCACAATAGGGACTCGTGCCTGATTCTCAGCACTCTTGGGTCAGGCAAGACTCAGATTGTGTTTCACTTGTGGCACCTTTGACAGAGAACACTGTTCATGTTAAGGTGAGACAAGTCAGAACCACAGCTCTTGTTGACACAGGTGCTTCAGTTAGCTGTGTCAGCATGAGCTACTTAGACAAGATAGGTATCAACCCCTTTCATTTAGACCCATCTCACCTTACTGAAATCATTGGTGTAGGAGGTGAAAAACATTCTGTTCTAGGCTCTATTTCTCTTGACATCAACATAGGTCACATCTATCTCTCTCAAACCTTTCACGTCTTCCATAACCTACATCACTCTCTCATCTTAGGCATTGATTTCCTTGAGTCCAACAAAGTTACCATAGACCTACCCTCAAAGTGCTTACACATACATGAAGGTCTTGTGTCTGTCTCTTTGGCATCAATCAATGGAGGTTATGTAAGACCATCCAAATCTGTTGTTATTCCTCCACACTCTCAAGCTGACATTCCAATCAAAATTTCTCATTGTCAACAAGGTCAAGTTTTTCTCCTGGAACCCATTCCAACACTAAATGACATGCAACTCCAAGGTGCCAAATGTGTCATTACAAACAACCCTAAGTCAGCGTGCATGAGATTACTTAATGCAGGTGACAGCCATGTCACTTTATTTTCAAACACTGTCATTGCTGTTGCCTCAGCGATTGACCCTACATCTGTCCTTGACCTCCCTGACACTTCTGATTCGGACACTCCTTCTTCTACTACAAGTGCTAACACATAACATTCACAAGACATTGATTTTGATCTCAGCGATGCTGATCTCACACAAGAACAACGAGAACATTTACACATATTTCTACAATCACACAGGTCAGTTTTTGCCACAGATTGGTCAGACTTAGGACACACTCACTTACATCATCACAAAATAGACACAGGTGATGCCAGACCCATTAGATTCCCCTTTTACAGACAAAATGCAGCCATTAGGAAAGAATGCTCTAGACAAGTACAAGAAATGTTAGAAACATATCATTCAACCTAGTTCTTCAGAGTGGCACTCCCCTGTTGTCATGGTTAAGAAACGTGACTCTTCTTACCGTTTTGCCGTAGATTATAGACGTCTGAATGCGGTCACCAAGCCCATATTTTTCCCTCTACCACGTTTTGAAGATGTTGTTGATGCTGTAGGTGATAGCCATGCCAAAACTTTTAGTGTTCTTGACTGTGCTAGTGGTTTTTGGCAAATACCACTTCATCCCGATACAAAACACAAATCAGCATTCATTACACCTGATGGCGTTTTTGAATGGAATCGCCTCCCTTTTGGTCTCAAGAATGCCCCAATGGCCTTTCAGCAAACAATCTCAAAAGCACTTAAAGAAATGAATTGGCGTTACATATTAATATATGTTGATGACATCATCATATTTTCCAAAACCTTTTCGGAACATTTGAGTCACCTCAGGGCAGTATTTCAAAAGATTAAAGATGCAGGTCTCACCTTAAAGCCAATATCTTCAGTAAAGATGGCATCCATGTTGATCCCTCAAAAATAGACTCAGTCATACAAATCCCACCTCCTAAAAATGTTCAGGATGTGCGACATTTCCTAGGCTTGGCATCATATTATCGCAAATTTGTAGCCAACTTTTCTGGTATTGCTTCCCCACTGTTTAACCTTCTAAAAAAAGACGTGTCATTTGAATGGTCCAGCCATTGTCAGCAGGCATTTGAAAAGCTGAAACAAGCTCTAACAACTGCACCTATCCTTGCATACCCTGACCAAACAAAACCATTCATACTTACAACTGATGCATCTCAAACTGCAATAGGATATATTTTAGGTCAACTGGATTCACAGGGCAGAGAACGTGTAATTTGTTATGGGGGTCGCTCTCTCCATGCTACAGAAAAAAATTGGGGTATAACGCATTTAGAATGCCTAGCTGTCCTAGAAGGTATAAAAAACTTCAGGGTATATCTTGCCAATGGTTCATTTTCCGTCTACACAGATCTTACTTGGCTAAAGAAAACAAAACATGACTCTGGTCGGCTTAGTAGATGGTCCCTGATGCTGCAAAAATATGACTTTGAAATTATACACAGACCGGGCAAAGCTAACATAAATGCATCTCGCATCCCACATGCCACGAGTACACGAGCCCAACACTGAAGACATACCTTCCCCACCCATTTCAACAAAATCCATCACTCCAGCACGCACATATGCACAAATAGCTGCCACTGCTTCATCACCACTCTTGCCCACTCCAACTTTACATGTCACACCCCAGTCAAGCATCCCTTTCAAGCAAGTGTCATTTCCACACTCAGACGGCAACATTAGGTCTACACCCTCGACTGCCTCCTCTCAACAGTGTGCTCATCCAAATGCAGGCAACATGAGGTCTACACCCTCGACTGCCTCCTCTCAACAGTATGCTCATCCAAATGCAGGCAACATGAGACCTACACCCTCGACTGCCTCCACTCGCTCATATGCACATTCTTTGTCAGGCAACAAGAGCTCTACACGCTAAAATGTCACTTTTCATCCACATGCTAATTCAAAACCAGCCAACATGATGTCCACATCCTCCAAAGCCTTATCGCAAAGACATCAACAAGGTCAAAAAAGCATAGCTCCAAGTTCAGACAAATCAACACGGTCCTCAAAAGACACAGTTCCACAGCATACAAATCACACAAAGTCTACAACTACACCACTTCCATCACATGATGTTTCATCAGACGACACGCAAAGAGATGACATGCCATCGTCTATATCTGTAGATTTTGACTACAAATCAGAGCCACCTCCCCCTGGACCTATGGTCTTTACTATAGGAACTGATCTAGATGATGAAGGCTTGGCAGAAAAACAGCGTAAGTCATTGGACCTTCGTCCTATTATTGACTACATTGAGAAAGGTGAAATTCCTTCCACCTATACAGACGCTCAAGTAAAGGGTCTTACAGGCCTCTCCCAGGAGTATGACATTCGTGACGGTATTCTGTACCATTTCTATCTTGCAAAACATAGAGGTCAGAAAAACAACCGCCCTCCCATGGTCACACAGCTAGCTATCCCTGTTTGCTGTCGCAAAGAGCTTCTTTTTGCTTACCATGATTCCAAAGGTGGTGGTTGCCACTTTGGACGAGATGCCACACGTCAAACAATAGTGACTAAGTATTATTGGCCAGGTCTATAGCAGGATATTGAAGAATATATCAAGTCCTGTGATGCCTGTCAACGATCCAAAAGAAGGACAGGTGCCAAGCCAGCTCCAATGGTACCTATGCCCATTGAAGACACATTCTCTCGTGTCCATGTTGACATCCTTGGATCACTACCTGAGACTAAAGAAGGTTACAAGTGTGTTCTCCTTGTCGTTGATTCCTTCTCTCGCTGGACTGAAGGCTTCCCAATGCGCACTCAAGAAGCTTCTGAGGTTGCATCAATCCTGTTTAATGAAGTGTTTTCACGATTTGGTGCCCCTCGTACATTTCTTACTGACCGAGGTAGGCAGTTCACTTCCAAGTTGGTAAATGCCCTCTGTGAACTCTTGGATATCTACTACTTCGTCCTATCACCCCCAAACTAATGGGATGTGTGAACGGAGGAATAGTGTAATAGAACAGTCTCTCCAAACGTATGCTGACCCTGATCAAACCAACTGGGCCAAACTCATTCCATGTGTAATGATGGCCATGTGCAATGTACCCTTGTCAGTCTACTGGGTATTCGCCACACTACCTCCTGTTTGGAAAGGAAATGCATCTCCCCTTTCACACTACCTTGCTGCCAAAAGCCACTCTTGGCAAAGATGCACAGGGTTATCTCCAAGACCTTTTGTCAAATCTAAATGTTGCTAAATCACTTGCAAAGGACTGCTGCACAGGACAAAAGCATGGGTCTTCAGGATACCAGAGCCAAGGAACCTTCCTATTCTGTTGGCGATCAGGTTCTAATGACTGATCCCACAGTAGGCTAAAGGGGCTGTCAAGCCTCGATTTGGGGAATTAGCTATTGGGAGCGAACCTTGAAACAAGAAAGGAGAGAGCTGTGAGTTCCTTCGGTTTATTCAAGCAAGTGTCGAGATGGCATTCACAAAACACCAATTGATACATAATAATGACATACAAATAATAGACATAGCAATCAATATCCTAAAACACTTTCAGTATAAGTCAAGTAATTTAAGCATAACAATCAATACCTTAATACACTTTCAGTATAAGTCAAGTAATTTAAGCAGTGAGTGGTATAACAAAGTATGCATGGTAACTGCTTACAGAAACATAATACAAATAATACAACATAACCTAATCTTGCGGGTAAAGTGATACCTACTGTAACGATTTATGAGTATCAGGGGTGTAGCGCCTAATATTCTAACTACGGTAATGGGTCCACGATAATTACGGTATGTAGTGCCTATTGCATTAACTACGGTTTGGATTAATGTCCGTTATGGTAGGTCGCGCTTGATGCATTGACTACGGTAAAGCTTTACGATTAATGACAGTAGTTTTCAACTATCAAAATACATGCATTGAGCAAATACGGTAAACGGCATGTAGTGCACAGACTGGACATAAGCCGTTTAACTCCGGTATGGCAAGACGCACTCTAACTACATTGTTAGCAAATGTTTTCTCAATACAATACGGTACGTGACATAACTAAGTAATATATGTAACTACAGGGGAGAAGGTACAGTTTTAGCTAGAGTAATGCTAATTTGTTTTATCATGAATTATTTGGGTGACTACGGTAAATGTGTTCCGACAGATGTTGCTGTGGACAACGAGCGGTTTCGATATATGCGGAGTTTTATCAATAACGTAGAATACCTGTAATACTGTAATGCTATACTTAAAGATGTCGGAATGTACATGTTTGTGCTTTACAACTTTCTAGGATGGCTCTGATAAAATACGGCACTAGATAGGAACAGAAAGAAGGCTGAAATTACATGCTCAACTATGCGGGTTTGAAAGTATGATTTCGTGAAATAGGAAGAGAAGACGATGCCATTTTCGAATGATTACGGTATTTGAATTCACATATAAACTGTTTTGTATCGTATACAAGAGCACGTGGAACTGAACGGTTCAAATCCTAAGTGAAATACTTATTCATGTTTATGAGACATCAAAATACAAATGTTGACTGTTGTAACCTGTTCTGTGAACGCGTATTTGATGCAAATCTACTCGAATATTATTTGATCCACGGAGTCTCTTAAAATACGGAATAACTGACCTACATATAAAGTCATCATTTCTGGAAATAATTGTATAAACTCTCGGAACTGATTTTGCGACTAAACTACAAGCATCTAGGCTATTGAACACGAATCTAACCTGTATGTACACATCTAACAAGCAAATTGAATAAAAACTGGACAAAGACTAGGGTTATACATGTACAGCTGTGTGTCGAAAGATAGAAAAGAAATATTCGTTTGTACATGAAAAACATAAAACTTGAGGAGCCCACGACGCAATGTGCTTAAATAAATACTTCTGGGTAGTGGCTAAGGAGTAATGTAGAACCAGCACTTGTACTGAAAAGTGCTTCAATATCGTAGGAGCGCTTCAATATAACTCTAGCCTTTTAAGACGATAATTACAAAGACATAGCAAGTTAGACATAAACAAGAATAAGGTTTAAATGTTTCTTACCTTGAAACAAGAAAGGAGAGAGCTGTGAGTTCCTTGGGTTTATTCAAGCAAGTGTGCCTGAGATGGGAGAACCCAGGATTTTATAACCCACAGCTCTACCCGTTTGTCGTTATCAAGTTTCTCCGATGTTGGAGTTTTCCATATGCGTTATCTACCCTTTGCTGACAAGGTTTACTATACGAGGTAGGTGGTAAGGATATGATTACCTAACAGGACTTGATTTTCTTTATGGTATAGGCATGGCCGGTTTGTGTCAGCTGCTAATCCAAGTATCTGGCAGTACGTGGTCATGGCATTTACGACAAGACAAAGAGGGTGGTACGATGGTAAAGTTGATTTTCGATTACGGCCTCGTTGGTGGTATAGATGCTCCTGCTGAGATGGGCCTGCCTATTTGCGCTTGACCATGGGATGTAGCCGAGAAGAAAGGCCAGTGCCGACACAGCTCACTAACTTCATCTGTGATTAATGAGTTAAGGCTGGCATGGACGCGTTTGCTAATTGCTTGACGCTTTGCTTGACAAGTTGTGTCATAAACAAAATACACTATGCATAGTAATTGCTCCTATACGGATTTCCTTAGTTAAGAATTATTTTTGAAAAATATAAAAATATATGAGGAAATATATGCACTGTAATACATCGATACTCATGCTCATGATGTTGATCACTGGAGGATTGTCTGGTCCAGACTATTATTTAAATACTGCAGCCGTATAGCTGGAATATTGCTGAGAGAAACGTTAAACAACAAACCAATAAATAGCTCTGTGTGTGTATCTGTTTCTAGGGCTCGTGATTCGCGAAGGGGAAAATGCGTCTTTGTCATGGAATCAGCCGGATCCACCGGTCAGGGAATTTTCGATTCTAAAATCAGACACCTGCATCTTCAAAGTCAGTAACTATGACAACATCGCCCCCTGCACGTCGCGGGTGATGTTTACCGGAAACGTGACCTCAGAGGGACATGGCGTATTCAGTTTTGTATTGGTGAATGTCACCCTGGATGATGGCGGCAGGTATACATGTAACCACGGGGGATCAACAATAGCTCACTGTGGAAAAGAACTGCACGTGCTGGGTACGTCTTGCATGCATTGCAATGTCATGGTATTTGTAGTTTCCGGACAGGAATATGTCTAAAGATGTCAACGGCTCCACTGTAAGTTTGTCCATCATTCCATACACTATTTAGCCCGGTTGTAACTACCCAGTTCATAGCTAATGTTTTGTTTTCAGTTATGAAATAGACCTGCCCTAAATTGAAATGTCTCCGTAAAAGAGTTAATATGGGTAGGAGACCCATGAGTACGTGTACGAACTATCAAATATGTTATTGGCTATTGGTGATATAAATATGTCAATAGTTAATTGCCACGTGTGATATTACCCGTTAGGTCAGGATTAATACACTTACACAGCGAGAAGCATGCTGGACAGACCATTTATCTTATACACCACTGAATCGACCCTCTGTGTTTGTACATACATTGTTATATATTTTATCCCTCACTGTATTTAATGTTTTTGGCATAATTAAGTGCCAATGACCACCAATACCCCATTCGTTATTTGTAGATGTCCCTGCCACATGTGGTCTCAGTGGAGAACCTCTGTCTGTTTCGTGGAATCTGCCAAACCCTGGTGTCAAGGAGTTCACGGTGATGATGTCAGGTGAATGCTTCTTCCACATTGTCAACTATAATCAAGTCACAAAGTGCGGCAACTTAAATGGACATTTCACCGGTAATATCACACAGTCCGGAAATGGCGTATTCAGCTTTGATCTGCCCCCTCTGGAATCCTCTTATGACGGGTACTTTAGATGCTATGTCGGTCCACCAAATTCAAGTGGGTCAAGAATACCTGCGTGCGGACAAGAAGTGTCCGTAATTTGTAAGTACTTCTTCTGATCATGACTATTGTATATAGTGACAGGATATAAGCTCATGCTATTTAACATATGATATATACCCCTATTACCGGTGGTGGTGGGGGGAGTGTGTGGAGTGAGCGTTCCTGGGGGCATACCTAGGCGCAGAGCGTTATACAGTAAAGTCTTAACTGTGATGTGTTTCCTGTCACACAAGCTGTGCGATTTAGACCTTAGGATCTTCACGAGTTACAGTATCTTGCGACAACTAAACACCAATCAAATGAGCAACAGTTACATCAACAAACACAAACCTTTAAGACCAGGATGAGGTCAGTTAGCATACCCATCACGGTACTACAACACAGTGAGAGTTTATTTTATACTGACAGCGCTCAGGGGCTCATTCTTAAGGGCGGATCGAGACAACCAAGCCGAGCACAGTTTGATTGCCTATTTCTAATTCACCTACTTTCAGCGTTATTGTTTACTAATGAAGGCCTTTGAGAACAATGTTAACGTTAAAATGATAAAGACAGATCATGAGTAACCATAGTAACACATCTGGAATATTCTACGATTCTTCGGTAGTCAACATAGTCTGAAAAGTACATTGAAAATATCTAACACTGACTCAGCAATATTCTAAGGAGTTTGAATACCAAACTTATTCACTAGCATTAGCATAATATGTGACTGCGAAATAACTCTTGTGTTATGTTCCTCAGATGACCTACAGCATCCATACATCGCCCGCCCCGACACCATACCCCCTGGAGAACCTTTAACACTTACCTGCCACTTTACTACTGCTGTTATACGGATCAGATACCATCACATCATCGCTTCCTTCTCATGGAGAAGAAATGGCGTTGTCCTGGAAACGGGGTATAGATATAAGTTGACATCACAGAACAGTCAGTGGGACCCAAGAGTTCGATATTACATTGGCTATCTGACAATCCGCGATGTCGGGGCGGAGGCTGGCACAGACAGTTACACATGTGAAGCAGTGCTGGATCACAGCCTCAGCACAGAGCAGAGCGATGCGGTCACCATCGGGAAGACACGTGAGCTGATGTTTGTTATCTACTTTCTACAAAAGTTATTTCTACAATCATGCGGTTGTTGAGACAGCATAATATAAATGCCACTTCCTAAAACAATATGGTATTTGACCATGCTGCACACTGCACGCCTTTTTCCCCCGTGAATAATGCACCTTAAATGTTACAACCAGTCTACATACAATCCACGATCCAATAATACCAGCATTGTGAATCCCGATTGAAATACGGTCTGAACTACACCGACGTTTCAGAATTAATTCACGAGGTCTAAATTATCACACATGTATTTTTCCTGAGATGCAATTGACTGAATCACATGACCAACAGTATAATCTTAGTCGCTACACCTGAAACTCAAACACTGACCACATCAATTCTTTTCCAGTGTCAACAGATCTGTACAAAAATCGTACACTTGCACGCGAGAGAGAGAACGCCGCCATGGTATGGAAGCTACCCCTGGACGGACTATGGCACCGGATAAAGAACCCGAGATCTTACACAGTGATGTCAGCGATAAACAGCACTACACACGTCTGGCAGAGTGCTTGGTCAAAGATAAGGATAACTGGAATCATTGTATTCCCTGATTCCCGCGCTTTGCTGCTGACCATGTACAATGTGATGTTAAGGGATGCCGGACACTACCGTTGTATCCCAGCCAGGTGTGACACCGTTCTTGTTGTACAAAGTAAGTTAACTGTATAATTCCAGTACTCAGTATTATAAGACTGTAAAATGACTGATACGAACCAGCAGCACTTAGCAACCATATTTATGACTGAAAAGCAATGTAGTAAGTAGTGAGCTAATACGAAAAGATTGCGGTTCGCCCTCGTTCAGGATGTACACACATATGCGTTGCGTTATGTGTTTAGTGCAGTTAGCGCCAGCCTCAGTCTTATTCCTATTTCCCCTCAAACACAGGGGTTAGAACGGATAGTCAGTCTGCGAACAGAAACTTGGTTCATTCATTTTGTCGTAACTCAAATTGATAGATAGGTGCTTCTGGTGTCAGTTGACTTAATGTTTACAAACTTTCGGCATACACCCGTAATGCCCCTGTGTGTCGCTGTGACCATTAAGTAAACAAGCCATCTCTATTTCTACATTGCTCACAGAACGTCCAAGCAAACCAACCGTTGTGCAAGGGAATATGACATTCACTTGCTCCTCAACAGCAAAGAGTCTGCCGAAGGAATATCGCCCACCATTGTCTTACATCTGGAGGAGAAATCGTCACCAGCTGCAACTTGGGGGAGGATATTGGATGGATGGACCGCATCTCTTTCTCCCTTACAACACATATTACGGAGGCAAATATTCATGTCAGTCCAAGGAGGGAAGTTTGACCTCTTTATGGAGTGATAGCTTCACTCTTGAAGGCAAAGGTTAGAATAGTCACCTGGACACATAATTTATGAGTTTCGTTTGAACAATGTTGATAGTGTTTCATAATAAGGAGTTTATTGTACCACTGAGCTAATTATCGATGAACGTTACTTTGAATAATATATCTCTTATATGAAAAATTATCATTAATCATTTGCATTGCATTCAGACGCGGTGTCTTCTTACCGTAACCGCTTCTCCACATTACAGATGTATATATATATTATATATGATTATATATATATATATATATACATATATGTGTGTGTGTGTGTGTGTGTGTGAGAGAGAGAGGCCAACGGTATCAGACGAGGAATGATTCTCTTACCATTACAGATGTCAGGAAGGAGGACCAGGGTGGATATTCGTGTCGGACTGAACAGCAAATCTCACTCTCTGACTGGAGCGAGACGATTCAAGTCACGGTGTTGGGTTAGTGTTGATCGTCTTTCTACGATGCATAGCATACCCATCGATACAATTCATCCCTCTTGTCCGAACGGAATGACTAATGTAAGAGGTGTTACAACGGGGAGAATAAATACATATAGGTAAAATCAGTCTGTGTGGGGGCATATTCCAAAATGGTTTCACGAACCTTATATCTGTGCCAGTGAACGACCACATGTCTCTGGACGTACTGTACAACATACTCTGCTTTATTTGCAGCCGATCAATCACCTACAACAGCCGTTGTTGCTGGTGCGTGTACAGCAGTTCTTGCATGTGCTGCAATAATATTCACCGCCTTTCTCCTTCAATACAAAAAAATGAAACGTAAGTTGTTTTTCTTTATAAATTTGTTTTTCTTAATTTCCATATAATTCCAGATTTCACTTATGTCAGTGTAAACGGATAAGCTGAATGAACGAGTTTACGCTGCGGTAATATGGTTAGTTCTATGGCTGATGTCAGCTTCAGATCACGGCCTTCGTGAAATCGACGAACAAATGTGTTGTATATGTGTACCGGGACACGTGGTCACAGTACATATTCCGTGTTTGCTGCACGTTGCTGAACCCGAAACTAGGTGTTTGCACATATTCTTGTTGCCACTATCTGGTCATATACCAACAGATTTTAAAATTCTTTTAAGTGCACAGAGAAAGGGTGTTGTCCGTGTGCCCCCAACGATTTGTAGCAATATAATTACTATTTGTGAATAATGCCTGTCATATTATCAAAGCTAAATGGTATATTGTAAATGTTGAATTGTAATAATATGATCAAATGTTATTCTAAACCGCAATTCAAATTCTGTTTGCGCATAAATATATATTAATTGATAGTTTATATATTCGTTACTCTTTGTCGACAGGTTCATTGGAGGAAAGGTGCAGTATTAATTTTCAAATCCTCTTGTTTCATAATAATAATAATAATTGTGGTAATGGTGGAACTACCAAGATGCAGGGGAGGTCAAGGATGGGGGAGGAGATATTAAAAAATTTGATCATACCTATACTTATCTTGAAATACGCAACAATCCTAAATTTAAGACACTAGGTTTATCATAAATCTCATTTGAAGCAACCTGGAGCTCAGAACTAAATGCTCCAAACAAGTTCAAAGTCACACATAAGTTTTGTGTGCCTGTCCTTTCATAATCCTTTGTTGTCCACAGTCTTGACCGCTTGACCACATGTATATCTTTTAATTAATTCGGGAGATCCGGGTTTGATTAATGGGGGGCTCTTCATAATTGAGTTTGTTGTGCACACATATATGCACATGTTTTAAGTAGCTGAGGACGTACTGGTGCGGCAAATCATGTCTCATGAAGACGTTATAGCAGTTGATGCAACCCAGGTGAAGTTATTCAACACGTTAGCTTAGAGTCTGTCATTGGAGAAGCAGCCTTCTCGGAAAACCACTGCACCGAGTACATATACAGTGTGTGCAACAGATCAGCATCCCAACCGAGTCCTTTTTCAGGATGAAGTCTTAATGAGAAGCAGAAGTCTTTGTTTTTCCCGCCCATGACCCATTCGCAATCGATAAAATGTAATATGAAAGAAACTCTGTCTAGCCAGCGCTCACTGAAAGATCTCCCATTGGCAGTCTGGGAAGTGTGTAGAGGTGGAACAGTTGCTTGACCTCTCTGTTGCTCTTTGTTCAATCTGTAAACCATAAATAGCATTCAGTCCCTTTCAACAACGAAGAAGGATGTCATCTAGGACCTCCTCAGCACAGTGACATCTTTTAGCAGCCTCCTTTTAAATGGATGACCTTGACCTTCTTGTAAACTGAGACTCCATTCTGAAAAATATCCTCTTGTCGCGTTATTGACATATCGTCAAAAAGGGTTTATAGGTACTTAAATATGCAGAGACAGTCTCTGGAGTGTCCTCAAGAAGAACAAACCACGGTCAGGATAACGAAAATGCAACACATTCTTCCCGAGACTGCTCACTTCTCACATTGTGTGATTCTGCGTCAAAATATAAATCCCAGTGTTAGGGGTTTTCGACGATATAAGAAAAAAAACGTAATTTATATTTTTAATATCATTTTAAGTTTTGATTTTGCTAACCTTGAGTGATAAAGGTATATTCATCTATTTCACAAAAACGTATCATGTGTTTCCAACAAGAATAGCGTTTATAACATCGTATCAGCGAAACTGCAGTCGCTTGTCACATCCGGGTATTTTTGTATGTGTTTTCGACGGTGAGCCACACTTTTCCCTCCGCACTGTGAGAGAGTGTTTTGATCACGTGGCTTCCTGTTTCATACATAACCTGTCACTAGCAGACGACTGATCTTGTTGAATTTTGCTCGCTATTTTTTGTTATACAGACAATTGATTTTGCATCTGAAGTGGTATTAACGATCGAGGGTAAATGATATTGTTGTTTATTTGCTCTTTAAATAACTTGATTTCTTGATTTCAATTGTCAATAAAACGTCTCACGACAGGAACTGGGCATCTGCCCTACCGATGAAACTGTTTATGCACTCAGATCACGCACATACTTCCTCGATATAGCGCTAGTAATGCAATCGTCGAAATCACCAGGACGTCGAATTCAGCTCGCTTCGGGAAACATGAATTGTAGATTATGTAAAACATATATTGAGACTAACCAACAATGTCAGTGGCTGCCAAGCGTTACCTTACACACCGTGTAACTGACGTGATGCTGTTGTTCCTTTTGGTACCGCCTTTGCAATGCTTGTGGTTTCGGATATAGCGGGCTATGTTGGATACGTCCCAGAATGTGCAGCCAGCTTCTTAGAAAATGGCAATTACAAAAGTTGGTGGAAATAGGCCAATATACGTTAAAAAATCCAACAAAGCGGACATATCCTTTATAAAACCAAAGAAATCTTGAATTTTCTGCCCCTCTTAACACAAATGTGATTGACGTCGCTTAAAAAACGCCATGTTTGCATCCCAAGACTCCCCATAGTTCGTGGTGCCATGGCGACGGGACTATTGACGCACTGGGTACTGCAGAAGGCTTCAGTGTTGGGAAGATTTCACATTCGACCAGGCAGCGCTTCATGCAAGACGCCCAATAGTCTGGGCTGGTTTGGATAAGCCTTATCAGATGGTGTCTAACCAGAGTGACTGTTCTAGCATCAGTCAAACCTCATTCATTTATTCATTCATTCATTCACTCATTCATGCATTCATTCATTCAATTTATTCCAGTCATTGTGTTTACTTCACTGTAATAATAGTATATGATAACATAATATTATAAACCATGACTTCTAAGGGAGGCAACAGAAAACCTTACTGACTGTGTCATCTACATTAATAATAATTGGAATTGTTATTATGATATATAGCGTGTACATGTTGTTGTAAACTGGTCGTTTAACATGGTTGTTCATTTCACGTACATTGTTGCTTCACAGATATATCCCAAGAGAGGGTGTTCGAATGAGCGACATCGTCAAGTCAGACACAGACGATGCAGAGTATTACGCGCTCATAACAGACTAATGTTTGCATACTGAAACCTAATGAATGTTTTGCAAAGCATTTTAGGTGATTGAGGTGAATAATGCTGTGTCAGCATGCTTTTACTGTATCAGAAAATATTTTATTCCAATACGTGAGGTGTAATACTTAAACGAATCCCTGTGGAGTTGTTTACTGCTGGCGACTGATTATCAGGGGTCCGTACAGGGGTTTGAACTTAGCATTTCGAATCGAGACATAAAATAAAGAGATTGGATACCCTACGTCTGCTTTATGCGGCAGGATATGAGAATAGGAGCGCGTATTTCTTTTAATTTAAATTGATGCGGGGTTTAGGTTTATTTTGCCTGTTTTTTTTGTTGTTGTTGTTGTTGGGTTTTTTTTGTTTTTTTGTTTTGTTTCTTTGTTTAATTCTTTGAATGCTACGCAGTTATTTCCATTAATCTTGCTTCTTGTCATGCTTCATGATATTTTGTCCACGCAAGCATTTATCCTGAGGGAACAGTGGGCAAGAATTATCTCCATTCCTCAAATTTCATTTTGATATGCTGTCTTTATTGGAGATAATGTTGATACTCTCTGGTAGCATTTTGTTTTCAATATTAATCTAGTGTGATTGTACAATAAAAAAAATTCATTTTATACTAAAATCTTGTTATTACAAAAACCTGTTTTTTGACTGATAATCATTTTCAATTCCTGTTTTTTAAAGTAAAGTAAAGTGTCAAATCCTACTTACTACCTTGAAAAGTCATTTTCCTGCAATACAGAGATATCTGTGTAAAAAATACTTATTGAATGAAAAAAGTCTACAATTTACTTTCAAGAGAACTTTTACTGACATACTACATTTTACAGACGGTGTCACATAGGGGCTCCACTTGTCAAAGAATTGCCGTGGTGAATTACTATTGTTATTACACAGATTAGGGGTACATTTTTCTACATGATACAAATTAAGCTTTTGCAATGACATTTTGATATTAATGCATTTAATCGTTAGAACTTTTGTCCTATTTTGTATATGTTAGATGTGTCTATATATATTTATATATTTTTGTATTCATGCTTTTGTCAGTATCATATTGCAATGAAAAACTCAGCTCTTATGTCTGTTGATCAATATTTCAGTTATTGGAAAGTGTCGTAGATTTGTAAATTTCCTTTGTGTGGTACGGCAGTACGATGCTATTCACTTTTAAACTGTTTGTAAAACCACACCTTTTTCAGCCGACAATAACGTTTTCTTGGTTCCTGAAACTAGATCGCCGTTCATATACTGCATGAAAAACGGTGCAACCAAATTAATAATGTTTCAGAATGGTGCGCGAAATACACACCATTTCGGGAAGCGCACGTAATATTTCCAAACAATCATCCTCATCCTGAATTGAAACATTAGATTTGTTGGCCTTATTTAACAATGATGCATTTGTTCCTATGGACAGTCACAACAGATAACAATGAGTGAGTGAGTGAGTGAGTTTAGTTTTACGCCGCACTCAGCAATATTCCAGCTATATGGCGGCGGTCTGTAAATAATCGAGTCTGGACCAGACAATCCAGTGATCAACAACATGAGCATCGATCTGCGCAATTGGGAACCGATGACATGTGTCAACCAAGTCAGCGAGCCTGACCACCCGATCCCGTTAGTCGCCTCTTACGACAAGCTGAGTCACCTTTTATGGCAAGCATGGGTTGCTGAAGGCCTATTCTACCCCGGGACTTTCACGGGTCAGATAACAATGAATGTGAAAAATGTCACTCATATATTTGCGAACACTGCAAATGTAAATTAAGATAAAATAATCGCCGTTAAGAACATGATCTGTTACAGTTAATGTGCAATGTATGGGTCGCGATCCAACATGTATGTAGCACAAATGTCGTGTCCAACACGTACGTAGCATAAATGTCGTGTCCAACACGTACGTAGCATAAATGTCGTGTCCAACTTGTACGTTGCATAAATGTCGTGTCCAACACGTACGTAGCATAAATGTCGTGTCCAACACGTACGTAGCATAAATGTCGTGTCCAACATGTGTGTAGCACAAATGTCGTGTCCAACACGTACGTAGCATAAATGTCGTGTCCAACACGTACGTAGCATAAATGTCGTGTCCAACATGTACGTTGCATAAATGTCGTGTCCAACACGTACGTCGCATAAATGTCGTGTCCAACACGTACGTGGCATAAATGTCGTGTCCAACATGTACGTGGCATAAATGTCGTGTCCAACACGTACGTAGCATAAATGTCGTGTCCAACACGTACGTCGCATAAATGTCGTGTCCAACATGTACGTAGCATAAATGTCGTGTCCAACACGTACGTCGCATAAATGTCGTGTCCAACACGTACGTCGCATAAATGTCGTGTCCAACACGTACGTAGCGTAATTGTCGTGTCCAACATGCACGTCACATAAATGTCGTGTCCAACACGTACGTCGCATAAATGTCGTCTCCAACACGTACGTCGCATAAATGTCGATCCAACATGCACGTCGCATAAATGTCGTGTACAACATTAGCATTAAACATTAGCAGTCAATTGCAGTTGGGACATTTTGGCTAATGTTATGGAAGATTTTCGGATCCCATGGGCAGTACGTAGATACATGGACTAATTGAACGCGTTATTGTTTTGCCTATCACGCAATGTTTATAGTCAACGCTGTTGCCTTACTTACTCAATCTTGTACAAGTATACGATAATAACAGTATAGTTTTTATTCATGTTATGTCTGTTTCTAAACATGCATGTGTATGTGCGTCTATATAGCCTTTATTAACTTTATAGCCATATAACATTTTATTGATATCATCATCATGTTCGTTTGTATGATTATTCTGGTTCTTTGGGCGCACCATATATTGATTTAGATACCTACACGTGCTACCACAAAGGACGAGCATCAGGTACAGCATATGTACCCGTCGTTATGCAAGCATAGTGTCCTTTAGAGTAGTGTGGCACATCATTGGTCGCAGAATACGCCACAGAGATCCACCAGAACAGAAGCTTGCAATATCCAGAGTGGAAGGCAATACCAAAACGTCCAATGCCATTTGATACAGCCAGTGAGGAGGTTGGAGGCTGCGTTATTGCACTTACCCAGACATTAGGCTCCATTATTGATACTTATGTTAATTCTGTGGTCGGGATGGAGCAATCACCTGATAAATAATATCATGGTTTCAAATGCAGATCATGCGACACCATGCCTACTACAAAAATGAGTTATTTGTTTGTCATGTTAGCTTCCATGCATGGACTACAATTTTTCATTCGTCTTTTTAGCGTTTCTATTTAACTATTCTTTAATGGTCAGTTTATCCAGATAGTAGATTACATTAAAATTTGGATAAGTTCCATTTCCATGTCCAATGATAACATATTGTTCCATAAATAATATTTTAGTGTTAATTTGCTCCTGTGCAAAGAACAGTTATCGCGTGCAGCACAGTATCGACAGTGAGTTGTACGGTGAGATTGTGTCAGTGACTGGATAATTTGAACCTGCTAATACATCTTTGCTAGATATCAACAGTGGAAATATATGAAGGAACAGTATATAAAATCACCCGGATGTCATATATGAACATGTTGTACTCTGCAATAAAATATATCCACTTAACAATCGTTCGTTGTGTGATTGCTCCGTGAAGATCAGGGGTAGAATAGGTCTTCAGCAACACATGCTTGCCACAAGAGGCGACTATGCTTGTCGTAAGAGGCGTCTAACGAAATCGTGTGGTCAGGTTCGCTGACATGGTTGACACATGTCATCGGTTCCCAGTTGCGCAGATAGATACTCTTGCTGTTCATCACTGGACAGTCTGGTTCAGACTCGACTATTTACAGATCGCCACCATATGGCTGGAATATTGCTGAGTGCGGCGTAAAACTTCACTCACTGCTCTGAACAAAAGAATTGTCAGAGGTTGGTCTCGCAGGTTTCACTGATCTCACCGCATATTATTTCATTTATAAGTCGGTTTGTATCAATGGTCACAACATGAGTGACATGAAATTAACGAAGACTGCACAGGTTTCTGTAATGCGCATGGCTTTAGACTCGCATCTTCTGACATTATTGAATTTATTCTACAAATATCAAATATACAAGAAATGGCTATTCCAATCAATCAGTCACACGGTCAGTCGCGAAAGTATCGAAAGTGTTGGTTTTTTCCCTATCTATGGTATTTCCAAAGGAGGACTGTTTTTATCTTCATCAGAACACTGTCAACGGTCTTCTGACAGACAATTACTAATGCATTTAACTTAAATGCGACAGCAAGTTCCATACATAATAGACGCTTTGGCCTGGAATCCGTTGATGCTGATGATAGTGCCTCGTATCACAGACAGAAAGTCAACAGTACGTTTCCGAAGGGGAGAATATCTGTTTTGGTTGAACTGGCGTTCAGCTCCCAGTCTAACGTTCTACCATCCAGCAATGAGAATGTCATGAATGTTCTTGTAAGCGCCATGCACATCATCTCAAAATATGTTCATAACTGCATGAGATTATAGCATACGTGTTTGTCTGTGTATATTTGTCTTATAAGCCGCAATCAGCAACATTCCATGGCATCCATGGAGTATTTTGACCGTTTACTGAGTGGAACATACGTGCCTTAGCCTGAAGCGTCATTTACTCACATAGTACACTCAGGTAATGACTTGTCATACAACTGAAGTTTTTTTTTAAAGCGTTGTGAAACCATAACCACCAACCTTTGTACTTTACAGACTTTGGTTAAATATATTCCAGATTATATTTCCTTCACCCTCTAAAACATTCTGAGTAAAGGCGAGTCAGTGAATGTGTGTGTGTGTGTGTGAGAGAGAGAGAGAGAGAGAGAGAGAGAGAAAGAGAGAGAGAGAAAGAGAGAGAGAGAAAGAGAGATCGAGATCGAGATCGTTGTTGAGGCTCAACACTGTCATTACCTCGGCCTGCTCTTCATCACAGTGTTGCTGCAACGAGGAAGATCAAATTTAGAGTCACTTCGTCGATATTGTGACTGGTACAAGTCAAATCCTTACAATGTCGACAAAGAACAGTAAAGCGACCACAATAGCAGGGCCTTTGACTTTAAACTATAAGCACTACATGCTTGACCGTGATTCTTTTGTCACAAGGTGTGAAAACGGAGGATCCTCGCCTTTCAATGTCACATGGCGGCCTCTTCAAATATGGACTGACAATAGGTATATGCAGGGTTTTTTTCATGTACTTTATAAATTCCTTTTTGGGTGTCTCGCTTCTTCTACATCAGATCACGTATGTAAAATCTAATCACTACTATATAATCAGAGTATTGGATAAGAGACCCGTGAAAGTCCGGGGTAGAACAGGCCTTCAGCAACACATGCTTGCCATAAAAGGCGACCATGTTTGTCATAAGAAGCGACTAACGGGATCGGGTGGTCAGGCTCGCTGACTTGGTTGACACATGTCATCGGTTCCCAGTTGCGTAGGTCGTTGCTCAAGCTGTTGATCACTGGACTGTCTGGTCCAGACTCGATTATTTACAGACCGCCGCCATATAGCTGAAATATGGCTGAGTGCGGCGTAAAACTGATCCCACTCACTCATTGGATAAGAAGTGATGTCACGGATTTGTATAGTGCTGCTTCAGCTGCAGTATCAGCCATCGTGTTACCTTTGATTCCAACCAACAAAAGGTGATGACATACTGACGAGTTGCAAGATTATTAGATAATTCAGTGTTTGCAGTTATAAGTGGGTGTTGAGAAAAGCAAGTCTGAAAAGGTTATACATGAATACCTGAAGAAGGGATATTCTGGTAGAAGGGGCAATTACTGTCCCTGAAAGTTTGTGTTATATAAACAATAAGGGAAGAAGTTGTCATCCATATACTCTTCTCATATATCCATCAACTTCAAAATTCCTGTCAAGAATGCGATAGTGACCTAGTGTGGTTGTGGAGGATTATATCGTATTTGTGAACTGTACGTGATATTAGATCCATCAAAATTCACTTCCGAATAATAATATTTTCCAAAGAACCGCTTTTCTCTAGTAAATGTTGTGGTACTTGAAGTTTCTGTATTTTCCAAAGAATGCAGATTTTGTGAATCAGGACATTGTCACTAGTCTTCTGACAGACCATGACTAATGCACCACGCGGAAATGTGGCACCCAGTTCCATGCATAATGAATGATGTCGATCTTACTGATACAGCAAAAATACCCTTTGAAGACAAGCTGAACTGGCTTTCAAATTTAATAACAAGAAAAATGCGTAGGAGGCTCCATGATGTTAAGAATGGTGTGGAAGGATCAGTGATATGAGATGTGAGGTGTGGGTGGCTCTCTGATATAAGGTGTGGGAGACTATGTCTTCTGTGATCTGAGGAGCAGGTGACTCTGACAGAGATCTGAAGTGTCGGTGGCACCGTGATCTGAGGTCTGAGGAGACTCTGTGATCTGAGGTGTGAGAGGCTCTGTGATCTGAGGAGCAGGTGGCTCTCTGATATGAGATCTCAGATGTATGAGGCTTCGTGATATGAGGTGCGAGGCTCCATGATCTGGGTGTAGGGGGTCTGTGATCTGAGATGTGTGAGACTGTGTGATCTGAGGAGCAGGTGACTCTGTGCTCCGTGACTTGAGGAGCAGCTGGCTCAGTGATGTGAGGTGTGGTAGACTCCGTGATCTGAGGAGCAGGTGGCTCAGTGATGTAAGGTGTGGTAGATTCCGTGATCTGAGGAGCAGCTGGCTCAGTGATGTAAGGTGTGGTAGATTCCGTGATCTGAGGAGCAGCTGGCTCAGTGATGTAAGGTGTGGTAGACTCCGTGATCTGAGGAGCATTTGGCTCAGTGATGTAAGGTGTGGTAGACTCCGTGATCTGAGGAGCAGCTGGCTCAGTGATGTAAGGTGTGGTAGATTCCGTGATCTGAGGAGCAGCTGGCTCAGTGATGTAAGGTGTGGTAGACTCCGTGATCTGAGGAGCAGGTGGCTCAGTGATGTAAGGTGTGGTAGATTCCGTGATCTGAGGAGCAGCTGGCTCAGTGATGTAAGGTATGGGAGAGACTGTGATCTGAGGAACGGATGGCTCAGTGATGTAAGGTGCGGGAGATTCCGTGATCTGAGGAGCAGGTGGCTCAGTGATGTAAGGTGTGGGAGACTCCGTGATCTGAGGAGCAGCTGGCTCAGTGATGTAAGGTGTGGTAGATTCCGTGATCTGAGAAGCAGCTGGCTCAGTGATGTAAGGTGTAGGAGACTCCGTGATCTGAGGAGCAGCTGGCTCAGTGATGTAAGGTGTGGTAGATTCCGTGATCTGAGGAGCAGCTGGCTCAGTGATGTAAGGTGTGGTAGATTCCGTGATCTGAGGAGCAGGTGGCTCAGTGATGTAAGGTGTGGTAGACTCCGTGATCTGAGGAGCAGGTGGCTCAGTGATGTAAGGTGTGGAAGACTCCGTGATCTGAGGAGCAGGTGGCTCAGTGATGTAAGGTGTGGAAGACTCCGTGATCTGAGGAGCAGCTGGCTCAGTGATATAAGGTGTGGGAGAGACTCTGTGATCTGAGGAAGGGATGGCTCAGTGATGTAAGGTGTGGGAGGGACCGTGATCTGAGGAGCAGGTGGCTCAGTGATGTGAGGTGTGGGAGACTCCGTGATCTGAGGAGCAGCTGGCTCAGTGATGTAAGGTGTGGTAGACTCCGTGATCTGAGGAGCAGCTGGCTCAGTGATGTAAGGTGTGGTAGACTCCGTGATCTGAGGAGCATTTGGCTCAGTGATGTAAGGTGTGGTAGACTCCGTGATCTGAGGAGCATTTGGCTCAGTGATGTAAGGTGTGGTAGACTCCGTGATCTGAGGAGCAGCTGGCTCAGTGATGTAAGGTGTGGTAGATTCCGTGATCTGAGGAGCAGGTGGCTCAGTGATGTAAGGTGTGGTAGACTCCGTGATCTGAGGAGCAGCTGGCTCAGTGATGTAAGGTGTGGTAGATTCCGTGATCTGAGGAGCAGCTGGCTCAGTGATGTAAGGTGTGGGAGAGACTGTGATCTGAGGAACGGATGGCTCAGTGATGTAAGGTGTGGGAGACTCCGTGATCTGAGGAGCAGCTGGCTCAGTGATGTGAGGTGTGGGAGAGACTGTGATCTGAGGAACGGGTGGCTCAGTGATGTAAGGTGTGGGAGACTCCGTGATCTGAGGGGCAGATGGCTCAGTGATGTGAGGTGTGGGAGAATCCGTGATCTGAGGTGTGGGAGATTCCATGATTTCAGCTGAGGGAGCCGCATATTTGTCACTTTAGAGGTTTGCGTGATTGTGTTGCAGAAATATCGCAAACAAGTCATTGGCGACTTGATCTTTCGTGTAATTCAGTACATCGACGCGACCCGTGAAGGTCTAGGTTCCAATATTGGCCTTCGGTAACCCATGCTTTTTGTAAGAGCGTTGGGGTGATCGGGCTCGCTGACATGGTTGACACGTCATTGGTTCCGAATCGCGCCGATTGATTCTCATGTTCATGATCACTAGATTGTCTAGTCCAGGCTTGACTATTTACAGACCGCCGCCATAGCAGGAATATTACTGAGCCCGGCGTAAGAATTATTCACTCTCTCACTACAACGACGCAGTAAAGAGTTCAAATTATGACAATGACCCACAATTGATACCTGTATTTACGAATACACTGAAAATACACCGAACATAACAAGAAAAGTTGCCAATGGAAAACATAGTGTCATGAGTTATGCTCTGATTTTATGTCGTGTTCTGAACCTTATGCTTATCTGATTCTCAGGACCACAACTTGACCGGTTTTCTCCGGATATTGGTGACAGTATCCAGTGAGATCGCTGGAAACATCAGTACGGTCATCGACTTGTCTTCTATGTTCTTGTCTTAACCCTTTATATCATGTAGTCTCCGGACGCTGGTGTCAACAATAAGGAGCTCATTGTCTATCTGCCTAGGCCAGCAACCTCCCCGCACGGGTATTGTTAATAGTCTACATTCTGCCTGAACGCCTGGTCTTACAACATAATCCCTGTGTAAGGTGACTCCTTTTGTCCTCTGTTGACACTAAAAGATGAAACAAAGATGTTTAACAGACTGTATGAAAGAAACCTTGGAGGTAATTGTTATTCTGATGTTGATATTTTCAACATCAAGCACAGCGGAATCTGGAACTAAAAGTGAGACTGAGATGGATGGTTATGTCACTATCAGGAACATTGGCATCAAGTTGTGTCAGCTAAAATGTATTGAACATGGAGCATGTTTGAATTTCGAATACGAGATTCAGACCTTAACTTGTCGCTTATCTACAGGTGAATCGAAGAAGACTGAGATGAAAGAACAATATATTTCTCATTCAAGCAATCATTCAATTGTAAGTAGAATTGGCAAATAATCACGATAAATATCTTCTAAGAAGAATGAGTAAATGAGTGAGTGTGTGAGTTGAATTTTACGCAATACTCGACAATTTTCCAACCATATGGCGCCGGTCTGTAAATAATCGAGTCTGGACCAGGCAGTCCAGTGATCAACAGCATGACCATCTATCTGCGAAACTGGGAACCGATGGCATGTGTCAACCAAGTCAGCGAGCCTGACCACCCGATCCCGTTAGTCGCCTCTTACGACAAACACAGTCGCCTTTTATGGCAAGCATGGGTTCTAAGAATGATGATGGTAGTACCGGTGGGTAAAATCAAGTCAATCATTTAATAGACTCAGAAAACTTCAAAAACAGTATCGAATATCGTTATACTTAATGAGGCGTCCGTTTGGAATTGTCCTGCTCATGCCATCCATATAGGTTTTCTTGGATTGATGCCAGCTTGGGCCCCGTTATTCAAAACAACTATATCTTCTCACGCTTTACCTTCTACCTTTACTAAGGTTGACGTCCCGTTGCATGAATCTACCTTACGTTAAGGTACCCTTAGTTAAGGCGAAGAAGTGTGGCTAATCGTGACCGCCAAGCTTGTAGTATAGACTTCATGTGTTCTTATCCCGGGAGAAATTCAGGAGCGAAAAGGTCTTTGCACTTAACTAAAGAAGGGAAGTCCCAAATAGAGCGCAAGGTTCTTCTGACCAATTATAAGAGACATTGTGGACTGATGATATTTTGTCCTGGAACCCCTGCCATATCACATTAGGGTGGCACATAAGTACATAAACGTACTAGGGAGTGAGTGTGTGTGCTTTTACATCGCTTTTAGCTATCTTTCATCAATACCACGGCGAGAGACACCAGATATGGGTTTCCCATATTGTACCCATGTGGGGAATAGAACCCAGGGTCGGCGAAGACTTTAACCACTTGGCTACCCCACCGTCCCGATAACCCTAGTAGAATCTGTACTGAGCAGAAAACTGCAAATATCACATATTCTTGTTTTACATTTTACAGCTCTCTAACTGCCATTGTGTGGTCATGGCTTTTGGCCGTGGGAGTCATGCCAATAAACTGTTGCCAAATTGGTATAATGTCGGTTATCCAGACTTCCGGATGACGGACATTTTTTTGAGAAAGTTTCCATGGTTTAATTTGTTAGGTCGTTCAAATTTGGTTAACTGTCATTTAGATGCGTTCAAAGATTTACCCAGGATCCTTTTCTGATTCTGACATGGACGTGATCTGTCACTTTATAGCATGATAGTTCTTGCTGATATACCTCAAGCTAAAGCAAAACCTCTCAGCTATATCCCCACGCTCTGAAGAGAGTGAGTGAGTTAACATTTAGTTTCACATCGGCAATATTTCTGCCATAGAGCGACGAGAACGAGCTAATTTACAGGGAAAAGGTTAGAGTTTCTCAGAAATATATTTAAAAGTAGTAGGCTGTCTGAAAATGAAATAAATACAGACAGTACCAAATACAAACGGGCTATAGATCACCAATAACTGAAGTTAAATAACCTTACTAAAGTCCATGGGGACTTGCAGCACTTATGCTACCTGCATGGGCCCTTGTTCTGAAATAGAATTACTGAGCGAATGCATAACAAAACAAATCAAGGAGAAACCACACCTGCTGTCTAAGGGCATGACTAGGAGTTGCATAAATATGGATCCCCAAATACTGTATATGCACAGTCTTGTTATATTGATTACACCTTAGGTGATTCGGGTAAAGGTTTTCATAATCCTTTCAGCATAATTGAATCTGTTTGAGAAAAATACTTCAGCAAAAGCCCATTTATGGTATATTACGTAACAGTTTCTAGTCCTTCACAGTTCTACGGAGACCGTTGCTGAGATATTTTTCATTTCAGTTACTTGACAGGTTCTGAAAAATACCTAGTGAAGAATAACATATACATGTGGTTATACATGACATATATATAAGAATGTAAATCGTATGATACTAAAAACGAAATATAATCTTACATAGTTCTTTCTCTTGTTTGAAGTTGCCGACTAGTTCCTGTGCAGCCAAGACTTGCGGTCTCGGATTTAGATGTGTAGAGACTCGGTCTGGAAAGGCTGTTTGTGTACAAGGTAATGCCTGTTCAGTTACATGTTCACTTTTAGAGGCCAGCATCAAGGACAATACTTGTATTATCAACAGACGGGCATTTACAGTACCATTGCAAGCTATGGTGTTGCTGGGAACGAAAATAATGATTTGGAGAATAAAAAGGATAAGATAACAAACCCTTGATATTCCTGAAAAACTCACATGTTCGGTTTTGTTGACTACAGTGTGACCAGACCGATTATACCTAGTGATTGCCTCCTCCGCCAGTTCACCTGAGGAAGGTTCACATGGAACCAGCCAAATCTTCTTGACGTTTTCCTTTTTTTCTTTATTCTTCTGTTTGGGGGTATTGCTTTGTTTTGTTTTGGCCCTTTTTGTTATTGTTTTCATTTTGCCATTATTTTACATTTTCGTGGGGTGACCTGAAAACTGACGGGCCTGATATATAGTCTCCTCCGTAAAGGATTGCATGAGTGAGTGAGTATACGTATGGTCCTGTACGCCACTTTGTGCAATATGCCAGCAATGTCACATCGGGGAACACCAGAAATGTTCTTTACACAACTGTACCCATGTAAGGAATTCGAATCCGGGTCTTCATTGTGAGGCGCAAACGCCATTAAATACTAGGCTATCCTACCTCCCAGGATATGCATGAATATTGCTTGATGATGGGGACAGGTCAGGTAGTGATCACTCACCGAAACACAAACCCACAGAAGTCAGTCAGTATCGTGTATGCACACCAGTCCATCAATACAGGCACTACGCTGAATACGTTCACAAGCCCAGGAAAGAATTCAGGGTGATTTTAGAAGTGTTTCGCTTGTAGATATGTTGTATTTATCATTCTATTCAGTCTTTAATACAGGATTTTACTCCTTGGCTATGTATACATATGAAGACCTTGAAAGCTCAAGTAGGTTTAGATACGTTTTCCGTACAACTGACAAATATTCACTGTACAGTCCCTACTAGTAGCTTAGAAATGCTTATTTACGAGTTGTTAGTCGGATTTTTTATTGTCTCTTTGTTATAATGAATGAAGAAGTAATTGATGTCACTGTATCAGAGCAATATGTCAAATCTACAGATGGCAACCAGAACTGCATTGGATCATCAAATAGCACTGACAGCCATGAATCTTCAAGCAGCCTCACACTTCATGGTGCTTGTCGGGTGGGGGACCTGGAGCGGGTGGGACACATCCTATCTCTGAGTGTGGTAGACGTCAACAGTAGAGACGAGGAGAAAGGACGGACACCACTCATGGTGGCAGCATGGAAGGGACACGAACGGATATTTGACCTTTTAGTGAGAAAAGGAGCTAATGCATCATTAGTGGATAATAAAAGCCGCAATATCCTGCATTGGGCCTGCACAGGAGGTCATCCGGACATGGTGGAACATGTACTCACACGGTACAGCATGTATATCAACAGCAGAACAAATATCGGAGTAACACCCCTGATGAAGGCTGCTTATCATGGACACACAGACGTGTTTGATTACCTCGTGTCAATTGGAGCTAATGTGTCACTGGTGGATAACGACGGAGACAATTTACTTCATTTTGCTTCCATGGGAGGACATGCCAATATGGTAGAGCACATTCTGTCACAGGACCTTGTGAACATTAACAGTAAGGGGAAACATGGAAGGACACCGTTGATGAGAGCAGCGTATTACGGAAACACAAAAATGTTGGACCTGCTTGTGAGGAAAGGCTCTCGAATTTCCTCAGTTGATGATACTGGAGAAAACATACTACATTTGGCTTCTATGGGGGGACATCTGGAGATGGTGAAGTACATCCTGTCACATAACATGGCAGACATCAATGCCAAGGACAACGATGGCGACACCGCAGCCATGCTAGCCAAGCTTTATGGACATCGTGCAGTGTATGACTTTCTACAAAATGTTTAACTATGTGGTCACCTAACCTATAATATTGTGATTCATTTGTTTGATAAACTGGTGGTTCTATTCACCTTGTGTAATCAATGTGTTGTGGGTTTTTTCACACATCACATTTAATAACGAATTAGTTTGAGTACTCTCTGTAATTAAGGAGATCTAATCAACATGTGAATTTAATGACCTCAAGTTGTCAAAGACATTGTCTTTAGCCAGTTAGTGAGGGAAATCATAATGGTGTGTGTATGAACCACTCGTGTGACTACTGCCGATGTGGCTATACATTTTAACTCACTCACTCGTGTGACGAATAGTGATGTCACAGTATGTTTAGTGGACTTCTGTGTATGTGTGTATAGTTGTATGTTCAATTGTATAACACAGAAGGAGACTGAATCACCTATACATCATTAGCGCCATAAAGTCTTAACGTGAACTGGGTTCGTTTGATTCCGTTTTTCATATGTTGTATTTACGCATTTCATAGTCAAGTGATCTATTAGGTGAAGAGAGGCTTAGATGTTGATAAAACTTGGATTCCTTGGGTTTCTTCAGTTACAGCAAAGAAAACTGTCAAAAAAGGAAATGCAGTGCGTGAACGTACATGTACAAAGAAAACAGTCGTTAAAACTGGGAACAGAGGGAGTCATTTGATACTCTGGCGTTGCATTATTTTCCATTTTCGAACCTTTTAAAATTCATAAGTTTATCTAATATGAATTTGCTTGTTTACTTTTTGACACTTTTTGGTGCCAATTCTGTTATATGGGTCATGGACATGGGGAGCCAATTGTATTCAAACCTGCTTTGAAACAGCATACTGATCCAGTTTTGCAGATATTGGCAAATCTGTTGCCTTGCTCTTAACTGTATCTCGGGAAACTTCAATTGTACTGAACATATTATGTGTTTCTGAAGAACGTTACGTTCAGTAAAATATTATAGAATGTGCTTCTTGCCAGTTTATCTCTGCAAAGCGAGCGTCTATCTCAGCTTTAAGGCTAAATGTAACTGGACAACCTATTAAGACTAGAATTATTGTTACCTTGAAGTTTCCACAGGAATATCCTAAGTGAATATTATTCAATTTTCATAATTTATGATAACTGTGACATCTAGTATGAAATAATAATCTAGATAACAACTTCTGCAAAATATTTGAGTGAGCTCAGTTTTAAGCAGCACTCAGCGATATTCCACCTGACGGCGGTCTGTAAATAATTGAGTCTGGACCAAACAATTCAGTGACCAACAATATCAACATCGATCTACGCAGTTGGGAACAGATGACATGTTTTAACCATGTCAGCGAGCCTGACCACCCGATCCCGTTAGTCGCCTCTTACGACAAATATGGGTTACTGAAGACCAATATTCTATCGGGGATCTTCACGAGTCACCGGACCTGCAGCAAATGTAGAAAGAGACAATGATAATTCATGTAATGGAAATGTGATGAGCACGTTTGCAGTGAAACATCAGCTTCAAATAATATCACCTCTGCAAACAAAGTGACAGGAATACTCTCAGCACTAGTTACGTATGATGAGTGAGTGAGTTAATATTTATCTTCACAACTGGGGATGAATAGAGTAGTATATTTCCAGTGTATAATGACGATCGGCTCAAACCTGTTATGCGTGGAAACAGAAACGGGTGATCATGAATGAGGCAGTAAAGAAGTATGTATAAAACAAAACAGACAACAAAGAAATGTGATGTAATCTACATTTGTATTCTAAAACTAACTTCATAAATCAATATAAATCACTACAGATGACAACGTTCAACTCAGCAACAGTAATCCAAACTCTAACTGCGTTTGGAACCCGAAGATCCCTGTTAGAATTGGTCTTCAGTAACCCATTCTTGTCATGAGAGGTGAAAGCCCACAAACCCTTACACCAGCAGCACCTTCGTAAACCCCATTTACACGTCCTATATGGCTTTCAAATCCTGTATTGATATTAGTCCTGCTTGAGTAAGAACGTTTGCGTCTGATCTATGGCGTGGTAGTACCAGTCATAAGCAAAAGTACCTGAGATTAGCAACATCTCTGCGAACCTGGGGATTCAATAATGGCTAAGAAAAGGTTTCCCATTTCTAATCTGAGAAAGCTCTAGGAGTGCAGTTACACATCAAGAATAAAAGGTTTTACGAACAGAAGTTGACGAAACACAACGCATTGCAAATTTAAGAATTTATGTTGAAAGGCACTTAACTGTGTAAGGAATTTCCAGATTGTGTAAGGAATCAATCCAATTACTTTCTCACACCTGCTACTATGTGAAACTTGAGATCTCTGCCTTATACTGATGAACTCAAGATTCAAGATTCGTACTGTTTGCCATCTGATTCAAAAGTAATCATTCGTAAGGCGTCGTGTAATTACCTTATGCATCGGGAAAACTAGAACCTCTTCCCCAAACACGAGGATCAAATGTTTCTTCCAGACAGAACATAGTCATGAAATGGCGTCTCCATCACCCTCGTTGACAACAAGCAAACTTCTGTGGGAAGAGAATGTTATGGCACAGACCGGAAGGGTGTTGTTCCATGAGAATTAGAGTTTGACCTTAAACAAACTGCAACAGAAATAGATCCAGTTGTTGTTTTGTACTCAGACAACACTCAGACAAAGCCTTCGTAAATCTAACGTGGAAAAATATTTTGTGGGTAGGTCATGGGTCTGTAACACGGATGGCTCATGGTACTGGTTAGACTAATGGTATTAAGCAGGGGTGACTATTTAGGGGAAACAGCTATTGCGATAGCGATGGTCAATTGCAACCAACTATTGTCTTTTTTCTCCTTGATTTGTCTCATATGATGCCATTTTGCCATTTGCCAAATTAATGTACAGTTTATATAGAATGAAAACAAGTTGTATAGGACCGTCTCCTATTCTTGCGGTAAACACATTTTCTGCCGAGGTCGCCGATGCGTGATACTTAGCGGTTGTTTACATCACTGACTGGTAACTAGGAAGTGGCCCCAAGTCTGTGAATTATCCAAATTTTGCAGTGTAACGAATATTCGTGAGTTTTAACTAACTTGGAAAAATCGTAACTTTCCCCCGCCCTTCCCGATAAGATTCCCCTTCCTTACACCTAATAACGTTACTTGTACGGCGAGAATAGGAGACGCCTCGAAAAGTCATTGGCGGACGACCATGTTTTTCATCGAGCTCAAGTGAGCTAATTCACTTGATGGATCAAGCTGTTGATAGATGCAGATGTTAGAGGGGGAATCTCTTCATTTAAAAACAACAAGCATATATACGAAAAGAACTGTTAATATTATTTTTTCCGCTGATATTCGTAAGTACCGCGAGAATAGGAGACGCCAGTATAGTAGTTTCAGTTTCTTTTAATAACTGACAAACTTGATACCCAGATCACGTGTACAGTTAAAACAGAGACTCAATGCTGCTGCAAGTCTGTACCCGAACAATAAAGAAATACAAAACAACATGAATATTTACTAAGAGATAAAGTCAGTTACCGCACTATCGATAGTCACACTACTATTCATTGGCAGTTTTTCGTAATTCGGAGGCTCAACAATTGTATATATGTATAGTAGTACGTGTTGGTAGCGTACAGGTATAAGATTCGGCAATTCAATGGTTTGATGTGTGTGTTGAGACCTAAGGTGTTCGGCAGTGGCCAAACAGGTACGCTTGGTGACGCATTAAATGCGGTCGTCAGCCACTTGTAATCAAGATGTAAATAAACTTAAATGAAATGCATTGTGGGTTTCAGGAGATGCTGTGAGATCCTGACAGCTGTTTGGTGTTTGCAGATGATCTGCTACATTGTCGCAGGAAACAGTTAAAATAATGACAAAGTCAAAGTAATGACACAAACATTTGTCAAGGGTAGTCAGAAACGTGAATAAAGAGTTCGTGATTTATGCCCTATGTTCATTCCCTATTCTGGCACATACCTCCTCCGGGTGAGGTCACGTGATGTCTGCTGATCGTTGATAGCCCGGAACAAAGTGTTAGTGGTTTGTTTGTGCAAGTCAGTGAAAGCATTTTTTCCAATAATCTGGAGCTGTATCGACAAGTATCCTCTGATCTTGTGTTCACAATACTATGTTCATTTTCGTCCTAGACATAGCCTCCCTCCATTGTCTCTTGTTCGATATTTACATGACATGAACATGCAACCCCATCGTAGTCGATCAAAGGCAGCCTAAGGCGATCGCCTCCGCACACCAGAAGATGCTACAAAAATTGTCACCAGACATGAAACAGGTCCTACGAGTATTTGTTATTTTGCTGTTTGTATTTTCTACATCAAAAACAAGGCAGTGTGTAGATCAGACGACTAAATCTGTGGACGATGGTTCGATGACTATCGGGAACATTGGCGTCAAGTTGTGTCAGCTAAAATGCATTCAACATGGAGCTTGTTGGAATTTTGAATATGATATTGAGACTCTCACGTGTCGTTTACCGAGGGATGAACTAAAGAAAACCGAGAAGAAGGCTGGAATCATAAGTCTGTCAAAGAATCACTCCAACGTAAGTAACTTTGGCAAACCCTTCCAAAACCAGCCGGTATCTCTGAGTCCATCGTTCCTTTTAGATAATACCATAACCGTGTGTTTATGAATCACTATGAAATACTGATGACACACCTTTGATGTAGTAGTTCAGATTAATGGAAAGACAAGTCAATTATCTTAAAATCTTGAAACGTAAAAAGTACAGAACTGAACTGGACATCAAATAATTGCCATTGCGTCAATTCTATAAATGTCATCCACATATCCATTAAGCTGATTTCACTGAGGACTACTAGGTACCTGATCAGTCAACTTCTGAGTTATAACGCTCTCTGAAATCATTGTCGTAACAGCATGTTCAAAAGGTGTGATCATTTCTCAACAGGGGACAGTTGTCAGTTGGAATATTTGTGTTACCTCCTTATCAGGCTGTCTTGTGGATGCAATTGTCAGATACTTGATGCAGAGATGTACATATGTATATATGTATAATTGACTATCAGACTTTTATGGAATACCCCATAAAGCAGTTAAAGTTAATCCGAAAAGAAATCCGACTCGTATTCATGATGAAAGATCATGGAAGATAATTATACGGATGTGTACTTCTTAACAAAATATTCATGGTTTCAGTAGAGTATTTTCTATGCAGTGTGTGGAGTGTGAGTGTGTGTGTGTGTGTGTGTCTGTGCCTGTGTGTGTGTGCGTTTGTGTGTGCGAGCATGCGTGTGAGTGTGTGTGTCAAATTCATGCCCGAGTGGATGCATGATGCACATGCATGTCGATTTCAATGTTGCGTTTGTGCGAACTTGCCCTTTCCACAAGCAAAAACATTCCTAACCTAAAATCTCAAACAGTTCTTTACCTGGTTAAGCACACTATACGGCCACCATTCCTGTTTTCCTCCAACTTGACTCCCACTGTGTATATCTGAAAAACATAGTGTTACGGTTAAGAATTTACCGTGACAACAATTTAAGAAATCCCCTTGTAAACCAGCAAAACAGAACAAAGACAAGTTGTTTACGTTCAAATTCTATTGTTACGAGAGCAAGGTTTACAAAGTCACAACGGCAACCAGCCTATTTATATATAAACTAAGTCATTCAAGAAAGTTCGGGCACAAACAAACATCGTTAACACTGTAGAATGCCCTAGAATAAGTCTCCCGGAAGTAAACATCGAAAACTAGGAGCAGGTAAATTCCGGAAAATCAGAATGCTGAAAGTGTTGACCAGATATTAAAACGAAATGTGACCCATAATATTTACTATTCAAAACACTAAACATTGTGACCCAATGATAATTATTACTGAATTAATAACAAAAATATACAGAAAGTACACTCATAACAATAGGGCCAAATACTCCATTGATACTTAAAGGTCACTTCCCGTATTACGTGTCTTTTGCCTTTTAGTATATACTGTAATTCGTGCTGTTCCCGAGGTAATGACAGATACCCAGTGAGCATATGGTTATACTTTTGTAATACATGAACATAAATCTCTTCTACATTATAGAATCCTACAGACCAAAATGCTCGGAGAAACACCGGGTTAGATTTGATCTCCATCAAGTCGTTCCTGTCATGAAAGGTGACTAACAGTATTGGGGGCTCCCTGACTTGGCTCATGCATGTCCTGGGATCGATGTGTATTGCTTACATCGGAACATCGGTACTTGATGATGATGTTAATCACTGAATTGCCTGGTCCGGAGTCTGACATAAGATTGTTGAGTGTACCGTTAGACAACAAACCCACATAGTATTCTCACGGTCCTTCCTTTTTCTGTTTGAAGGTCACGACCAGTCGCTGTACATCCAAGACTTGCACAGTGGGGTTAAGATGTTTGTCGACCCGATATGGACATGTTGTGTGTGTAAAAGGTAGTGGCTAGTATTTTCGACATTTTCTGCTGTGTGCTCTCGGGTCTTGCTCTGCAACAGTTCTATGTTATCAGGCAGACATTAATGTATCGGGGATCGGATACTCCAGGGCGACCATGCATATGATACAACCACTAACCCAGTCGTTAGTCATGCTCACGTGTTTTATGTAAATGAACGGCAGATAGGCATGATCAAGGCATAAGAAGATAATGGGTGGACAGATGACTATGTTCGGTTTGTCTAAGAAAGACCAAGGCCCCTACTACAGGTCAGGTCCACTCAACTGTACAAATCAGTACACTTCAGTTTGGCATAAGTAAGGTTCAGTCTATGCATGTCATCATGAATCTGATTCTATCAGACTCAAAATATAGGACCGTCCAAACAATGAGGACTTGAAAACGGAAATTCGACTCCAATTGTATTCTTCTGACGAAACCTGATTGAAGTTATATAAGATGTAGCAAAATGTAACATGCAAATGCTCTCTCTAAAATGTACTATTTACATCTTGGTAGGTGTCATAAAGGTGTACTTTATAAACACAAAGTTATCTCCTTTGGGCTCATAAAGGCCTTAGGCATTATCGTTATTACTGGCACAATCTAGTGAAAGCTGGTGTCTACATCAATGGTAAAATCACATTCATTATGTAACCATCGTCTAGAAGCAATACCATGTATTTGTTGCCCTTCAGTAAAGGACACGGGTGTTTTGTATATTTAGACTGTTGTCACAGTAATAGTTTTAACGATTTGTATTAATTTGTAAACAATAATTGCAATTGACAATAATACCATATTTTTTTCTGGATTGATGGGGGCTTTTTTTAATGGTTTTACACCAAGTTACGATTCTTTTTTTTTTTAGTTTTAGTTTTAACTTAAGAATCGACTCATATATTCTAACAATATTATGTCAGCAGAACGGTTTTTGAGCAGGCTGGTGAATCTTCACAAGAAAAGTAGTGTGACCGATGCCCATTACATTTGATGACGTCACTGTGAGATAAAAACACTGCCGCTTCTGTTGTCAACTTAATAACGTTTTACATTAGAAAACGGGTAGTGTTAGCAAACATGTTTTCTGTAGTTAATGAAGCTAACAAAGTAATGTCATTCTTACATGATAGCATCTCTACCAACAGATGGCAAGCAGAAATACCCACAGGGATCACGGACCCCCCAAACTGACAATCAGGAGACCTCCGGGGTCGTCTCACTTATCGATGCATGTAGAAAAGGGGACTTGGAGCTAGTAAGACGCATCATGGCCTGTTGTGTTTCTGACGTTAACAGCAGAGACAAAAAGCATGGTACGACACCACTCATGGTGGCAGCATCGGAGGCACACGGGATGATCTATGACTTTCTTATAAGACACCGAGCTAATGCTTCACTACTAGATAATTATGGTAACAACATCCTGCACTGGGCCTGCACTGGGGGATGTGTGGACATGGTTCAGCATGTAGTCACTGGCTACAGTATGTATATCAACAGTAGAACTAAGGCCGGAGCAACTCCACTGATGAAGGCTGTATGTCATGGGCACATAGACGTGTATAGATATCTTTTGGGTATCGGAGCTAATGTGTCACTGGTGGATGATGCTGGTAACACTATCCTTCACTTGGCCTGTATAAGGAGACAATTAAAGATGGTAAAGCACATCTTGTCACAGGAGGTAGTCAACATTAACTGCAGAAACAAGCTGGGGAGGACGCCACTGATGATAACGGCATACAGTGGAAATATGAAAATGTTTGAACTGCTCGCGAGCATTGGTGGTAGTGGTTTCCTTAAAGACACTTTTGGTTCAAACATACTACACCTGGCCTCTTCAACTGGACGTTTGAAGATAGTGAAGTATATCCTATCACATAACATGACAGACATAAATGCCAAGGACAACATCGGGTACACAGCAGCCATGTCAGCACAATCCGCAGGTCACCATAGAGTGTCTAACCTCCTTGTGTCAAAGGGTTGTCCATTACAGTAGGTGCAGCTGTGAACTCGAAGCTTTGTTGTAATACAGCTGGACGGGGATTTATTTGTTCTACACACATTTTGCTATACCTACACGTCAGTGAATTTTTGGGTATTTTTTGTATGTAATCAAAGTGTACCATAATGTGCTAATGGCGTTTTGGGATCATGGCACTATTTCTAACTGATACTGATTTGTCAACTGTACGTTGTATTTTAAATACGCTTGTGGCAATCAGGTAGCAAACGTTGGATATTGTCAATGGTACAAGAATCTGTATCGAAACGTTGCACTCACGTAACAATTAAACTTATCCAGAGGTTGATGAACAATTACTGCAAAGGTTGTCACTGACTAACGAAAATTGATAGCTTAAGTAAGTATCCATGTCTTTAAATATTGTTGAATAAAATATCTTGAAATGTGTGTCAGACACCTGTATCTCTTCATGGTGGGAGAATATGGAAATATATTCGAGTGAGTTTGATGTGCCTTAAGCCTGAAGGCTGCAACAGGTATATCGCGTACAGCGGTTTGACCTGAAGATGTTCCAATATGTTGATAAAATTAGGATTCGAATGGTTCAACAAAATTATCACTTGTCGGTATTCGGAGTGTGTCACAAGTGAACTAACGTATATGGCACTGCTGCCATAAATCTGGCTAATTTAAAATGAATATACTGGGGAAAGTATGGGGGACCCCTAGAAACGTCCTCAGAAATGTGCCCAGCGGAGTGAAATATAAGCACAGTGTTTACGTTGAAAGCTGATTAGTTATTTTACATATAAAATTTGGAAAGTCGTGTTTTTTAGAGTAAAGATTTGTTAGTGAAAACACTCAATTGGGTCAATGAGAATCGTTGTGTAGAGAAACGCACTTGTGTATATGAATCATTCGTCGTTTATGTCATCAATAAAATCGTTTAGACAATAACATTCCGTTAGCTATGTTCCTTATAATGTCAGCACGACGGTACATGCACATATGTCATATTTGGGATTTCACTTTCTTAGTAAAATACAAATTCTAGTACTAGTGGAAGTAGCGGTGGCTGAGCGGGTGAGGCGGCTGACTCTGAGGGTGCGGATTCGAATCCCGGATGGGACTCAACCAAAAATATACTAGAATTTGTACTTTACTATGAAAATGAAATCCCAAATATGACATATGTTACATTTGACCACTTTCTAAAGTGGCATTGTGTATAGAATATTTTTTGTGATTTTGTCAAACAGTCACATAATGCCATAACATATTTACTTAACTCATGTTCAACAGAATCAGAGGCTTTTCCGATACCCCAAAAGAATAGATATGCCTTATCTTCATAAACTTCTAGCAGACTGACCAAGAATGGCTCTGTTTTGTATACATCCTGCTTTCCTCTTTGTCGATTAGATAATCAGTTACAGTCTTAAGCATGTAAGCCATGGCTTTTGCAACCATATGTCTAACGTTGTCGTCTACGTTTGGGAGTTCATAATCGAAAAAAATAATATCTTTACGAGTTGCTGCTAAGGTAGATATCATAATAAACAAATATCTCTTTAAGTATTACATTTTCCACTTTACTAAAGAGCCATCATTTCTATTTAACGATAATAGAACACTTTTTCTTTGCCTATCTCTTTCTAAGTTAGTAACAAAAATAGCGTGTGCCCTTTTCTGCCCATCTTACTATGGATCTGATAAACACACTTTCACGTTTCTCTTCATACAAAACTTTCAGTCCATCTGACAAGTGTTACGTTTATAAATGTAAATGACAAAAGGTATAAGAAATATCCTCAGAACCAGCAAAATAGAATACAGACAAGTCTATTTTCAGTAATACGTATTGAGCAAACAAGAGGAAGATACAAAGAATCACAATAGAGGTTTCATGTACTGTGCAACTGAATGAAATCTAAAGTAATGGGTCACAAATATAACATCAACTCACAAAAGTCTTTGTTGGAGAGTGAGAAACAGTTATAAATACTAAATGTTACACGGCGAGCGGTCAGGCAGCTGTAGGTCAAGCGTGGACGAAGAGACAGGCACATGACGTAGGTCGAATAATGCACTCCAGTTATCCGTGTGTGTCGTCAACACAGCGACCAGCCTTATATCTAGACAGTCGCTGATTCCTGATTATTCGAGAACTGTACGACCACATCGCCAACAGCTTAAAACTTTCTCGCAGGTTCCCTGAAGTAAACGCAAGAAGTCATGATAGGTTACTCTAAAACATTACCTTAAAGGCCTGCCACTAAGCACTGAACATTGTTGATACGAAATATGACCCACAACAACTATCAGTCAAAACAATGTGACAAAATGATAACAATCGCTTAATCATTAACACAATTTACAGAAAATACACCCCCGTAACACAATTCTTTAAGTTTTAGTACATTATCCTCTCTCTGGTTGTCTATTAACATATCCCCTAAAGTAGCTACTTCTTTTATGAGCCTCTTTTCCTCTTTATGGGTATTTTTTATTGTTTATGTTTATTATAATCTCTACTTTATAAGTTGTATGCTTCTCTCGGGGGTAATATGGTATGATGTACTTCTCTTTGTAGCAGTGTCATCACTCGCCTGGTAGATGAATTACCCTCTCGAGAAACATACAACGTTTTCATCTTACCGCCATGTTAATGTACAAAATATTATTTTATTTTGAAGATTGCAAAATGGAGTCTGCCTCCCGACTTTCGACTTGACTTAAAATCAGTGAAACATATTCTGACAAGCTTAAAAACTGCTTTAAAAACTGGGGTTTATGTTTAAGTTTAGTGGTTGCAAACGATTCAATGTATAAAATCGTGTAAATGAAGCAGCGAAAGTCGATAACAAATGTGTACAAAGTGAACTCAAAACCAGCTAATTAAACGGTTTTCTAACACCGTGCACTGCATGCGTCCTATTACTTCACATAAAAGTAAAATCCTCTTTTGAGATTTGATAATGATTCGCCGAATTCTTCGATTTTGTTATCATGGCATGTCATCTGATATATTTGATTATAGATAATTTCCAGGAATGCTTCCGCCCACAGGATGCGTCATATTACCACGTCTTACGATTGTTAGAGATACAGCATCTGGGTGGAGATCTCCGGTCACCTTGGCAGCGGGTAACATTTATTCCAGTTGTCACCCTCTTCTGAGGAGAGCACGGGAACCTGTTACAGCGTCAATGACGAGCGAAATTAAATCAGTTGACATGAAGTTAAAAAACATATTCATAGTTACAAACTTGATCCTTTCCCACTCTGGGAGTGGGTTATTGAGTTCGTCATCTACATGGTCTAAATAATTACTTATTTTGTTAACATAAGCACGTGATAGTTGATCTGGTCTTCAAAAGGTATCTCGACAGAAACTAACTAATGGTATGTATTAATTCTAGGTTTAACTGTACCAGATTCGATATTTTTGTACAAGGGGGCACAATATTCAATCACTGACTGAATATGTAAAACGTTCTTATGAAAATTAAGACTTCTCCAACATCGAGTAAACTATATTCATCGTTTAATTCACGCAGACTTCACTGAGCATCGTTTAATCAAAGACCGTCCTGGGAAGGGTTTAGGACACAATCAGAATCGTTTATTGGCATTTTGGAAGATGCTAAATGATGAATATATACATTTTCCTGGCAAGAACAAGCCCCGAAACTGTGTGGTCAAGAATAAAAAACAAGAAGATGTAAATCAAGGGAATTCTCTATATTCATCACCAGCCATAATAACGCTACGATTGGACTTATAACTTGGACTGAATGATATTCTTCTTAATTCGGAAAAACTAATTGTCCCTATCTCTTATAATATTAGTGACCTAATTATTAATATCCTGGTAATATGTGCCATTAATTTTAATATTCACTAAATCAAGGGACATATTATTCTAAAAGATTTTATATGTTTCATTAATACCAGACACAGCAACTGTCCGCCCTCCCGTGATTAAAAACAATATCACAGCCCCATTGAGCTATCCGAAACCTTTCATCATCCACATAATTAGGGGTTTCTTGGATAAAATAAATGTCTGCATTTATGTCTATCAAAAACAATAAAATATCCCTTCTTTTCTAAGGATTTCTTAGACCCTGGCATTTAGAGATTCTATATTAAGACAAACAGAACTATTTTGAGAACAAACATAACTGATAAAATATTGTTGTACATGCCACATCAGCGAGACACTGCAGAATGTTGTTGAATAAGAAAACTAAACTGGCCCCCGCTGCTAGGTGTTCGATGTATGTTCTGCCAACCAGCCTGATTTATAGGCCAGATTTATTGCTCTGAATGAGCAACACGTTTCTGGTGTTGTGACAATGACACATGTACGGAAAATACGCAGCCAGTCCCATACATACTGAATGCTATCGATTATACTGATAGTGCAACCCATAACACAAACTGCTTTCAGTGTCAATTTGCAAAAGGTGAAAGTGGAAAACTTTAAAATATTTTGGTCGTTTTTACTTTTTTAACAAACAATGCAAGGATTTCACGAGGTAGTATTTACTGGTGAACTGTGCACAAACGGAGGAGTTGAGCATTCCTTGTATATTCTACCCTGGTGTCGTGACCCTGGAGCTATACTCTCGGGTATTTAATGCCTCTTGCAAAAATACAGTTTGACAATAAGAAAATATCAACAGGTTATCCTCTTGAGATAATGATTCGCCGAATTCTTTATTTGTGTCATCATAGCATGTCCTTTCATTATCGATAATTTCCAGGAATGCTTAGCTATTTTCTTCCTGTATATGCATATATACTTCAAAATAACTAGAAGGAAACATATTCGCTTTGAACCTTTTCTGTTAGTTACGTTTCTGTAGCATGTATACTTGTGCAGTGTTGGTAATGAAGCCGAGCAGGACCAGGGTCCGTATTCTTGAAACCGTCATAGCCCTAAAGAATTCTTAACGCTGATCGTAGCCAATGTGTTAAGATCGGGCTCAAGAAGTTCGTAGGGCTACGCAGGTGTCGACATAGCTATCTAAGTCTAAGTAGAAGACACAATGGTGTAGACCGGTTGATCGAACAGGGATATGCATCGTTTGTTGTCAGTCTAAGGCACTTGTTCCTGACTTTTCAGATGAGAAGTTCACTTAATGAGATGACAAAAGGGGTTCTCAGTCTCTTGCGTTGTATAATCACGATGAAGTGACAAAGGTGGTGCATTTGGTACGTCCAAAGCAAGACCATTTTGAACGGTATCATTTGAAAAATGAAAGTGCCAAAAGAGTGAGAATATTTGTCAAATGTAGTCAGAAATAGATCTGGATTTATGTTTCTTATTTTTTGTTTAGGTACATATCTCCTTTCTGTCACGCAGTTTCTGAACATTTTTTTAACGTTACGATATAATCTGAGTGCTTTTTCCCGGTTATCGTAGCAGCAGTTGCTGTGGTATCATTTTGTGATTATCTGTGGCAGTATATTTCACTGGTATTATCGACATGTCTTCTGTGTGGTCTTGTGCTCAGAGTATTGTGCATATTTTCTACCTAATTGTTTCCATTCATAGGCTTGTCTTCGACGTGTACCAGAACGTGAACATTCAGTCCTCTGTGAACACTGCAACATGACACAAGGATGTTTAAGTTGTTTAAGTTGTTTAAGCGACTGTAAAAAACAAATCCTAAATGTATCAGTTATTCTGCTGTTTTTATTTTCCACATCAAGTACCACGGACTGTCGACCTGAGATGACCGAGTCTGTGATGAATGGTTCTGTGACTTTCAGGAACATTGGCATAAAGATGTGCCAACAAAAATGTATTGAACATGGAGCATGTTTGAATTTCGAATACAACACTGAAACATTAACCTGCCGTTTATCAAGAGATGGGTCAAGGAAGACTGACGAAGGATACATTAGTCTGTTGAAGAATCATTCCAATGTAAGTACAATTACTCTCTGATAAAAGCAGGTTTCTTTCACAAACACTTGCAAATGCAAGTCAATTGCTAAGCTTAAAAACACGCCTGTAACCTTGATGCGGGCCCGACATCATTTTCATTACTTTTGCATCTAATTCGAAAATGCATCTGACAAATGCGCTAAAGGTATCCTTCATATCTTTGATAGGAAATCATGATCAAACGTTGTGATATTGTGGGGATATTTCATATTCACCCAATTATCATGCATATTATCATCTGTCACATAATTACCAGTATTTTATGCGCAGATGTATATGTGTTACCGATATAGTTCTTACTCCGATCGCTGGATTGAGATGTTGAATGTTTTGGAGTATCTAGTTTACATCTCACTAAGCTAAAGTTAAGTACCTTATTTGGTCTTAGAAGTTATTCTCTTTCGTATGCAAAACGAAAGAACCATCAGTAAGTAGAATTCAGTTAGTGCCTGAGGGGATGGGTAATTCTAAATATCTTACCCCATCAGTATCATATAGGTACAGTGATTAGAATGGCTTTATTGCTTAAAGCTTATATAGTCTAAACTCCAAACATATTTAAAACAAATATAATTTATTCATGACATAATTTATAATATACATTTCCGATTGCGAAAACAACCCAAATAAACATTATTATAAACATGCAATCGTAAATCCAAAGTGCAATATTTTGTCCTTCTGTTGCCTTCCCTCGAAAAGAAGCAGCCGTGATACCGAACCCAATCAGAACCTATGGGCGTGCACTGAAGTATAACAAAGACTTTCATTGGCTGCTTTATCGGTTAATATGCTGAGTTGTATGTATATAGAGATATTGGGTTTTGTAAATACATGCTTATTTTTTCTACATTTGTGTTCGATTCAATAAACAAATACTGAGATGGTGAACTACTGCGTGGCAGGAAACTATCGTTCGTCCAAGTATAAAGCAGAACTTGAAAGTGACAGCGGTTTCTGTCCGATCCGGTGCATCCGAGAAAAATGCAGAGCAGCATAGCTTTTGAACCACTTCTAAGCTCGGGTGAAATTAGGGAATCGTTTTAACTCCGATTTCACGGGCTTCTTCCTTCACATTAGTTTTCAACTTTACAAGTTGAATTTGCATATTGATAATTTGTTGTAAGTCCATACCTGAAAGTATTAGAATCTTGAAAAAGCACCCATGAGGATCCCCGTTAGAACTGGTCTTCAGCGACCCATGCTTATTTATCGAGGCGATAAATCGGGATCGGATGGTCCGGCTCGCGACTTGGTCAGCATTACATCATAAAAGACGTCGACGCATTTTTACAATACATCCTGTTTTAGATTGGGTGCCATAGTTTACCTCTTTCTTAACAGATGCTGAGCGCTTTTGCCGTGGTGAGATATCTGCAGGATTTCGTGACCAATTGCCCTTCTTACAATTCCACCGCGGATCACCACCCAGTATAACTTTTTGAGTGGGTTTTTTAGTTACCAATATTATTGCAACATCACGGAAGGGGGCACCAGAAATGGGATTCGCACATAATACAGAGGTGGAACCGCACTCCCAAGAAAAGAAATCCCCTGAGGATCATTTCTCCCTTACCTTTGGACTTTATGACTTATTATTAGCTTCTGACCTGAACTTTCAGATACATGTATTTTCTCGTAACTTTAGGTTCCTTTCAAAACGTTGACATTTCAAATATCTTCTCGTCACTTTGTTTCTTTCACAAATTTCAAATTCAACTATTTTCTTGTTACTTCAAGTTTCTGTCAAAAACGCTATTTCAATAATTGTCTCGTTCAATGATTATTTACTCGTTTCTTCAATTATTCCCTCGTTCCTTTAACTTTCTTTCAAAAACTTCAAGTGACGAGAAAATACTCGAAGCAACACCCAAAAATTTCAAGTTTTGGAAAGAAATTTTAAGCAACGAACAATACTTGAAATTTCGAGAATTTGAAAAAAATCAATTGATTCTCGCTTTTGACTGAAACTTGAAGTAATGGGAAAATACTAGAAACAGCGAAAAAAACAGATGAAACAACGAGAAAGTAATCGACTCAAAGCAAAATTATTCGAAGCAATTCTAAAACACCGAGAACATACTCTGAATAAAATATTGGATTACCCTTAAAACTATAACACAAGAACCTATCAATAGGTAAGGCAGAATAGCCTTTCTTAATCTTTAAATGATTAAACGATCTCTATTTTTTACAGAGCTGGAAATTAAAATGTTTTCTATTTTTAGGGTATTGTATTTATTGTCTATTCCGAAATTGTCTTTCTTCCTTTTTAACCTTTTTTTATTATTCTCAAAGTAATAATACGTCTCTAAAACTCATTTGTTGTCAAATGAATCAATGCTGAACCTGATCAGTATCAATCTGATACCAATACCATCTGGCCCCGATTTCTCGAAACAAACTTAAGTCTGAGTTTTGACTTAAGTCTGAGATTTTTCTCAAATTTGAGAAAACACTTTTCACAGAATGAACTGAAATCGGCACAAAACGCAAACTATATTAAACAATTGAGTTTCGTGGATAGATTACTTAATGTGTTTGGGTTTTTATATTTAGAAATGCAGTTGAGTTAAAAATTCAGCTGTTTCAAATTGTGAAACTCAGTTTGAGATTTGAGTGAAAACTTAAGTTATATTTTTCGAGAAATCGGGGCCTGATGTGAATCTAATATCAATACACTATAAACTATACAATGAACAACGCCTGTGCACAACAATCCCTGTACATAACAACACTTGTATATAACAACACTTGCACACTACAACAACTGTATATAGCAACACTTGTACATAGCAACACATTTACCTAACAACAACTGTACATTACAACACCTGTACATAACACCTTTACATTACACCATCTGTACACGTATGCATAAGAAAACGTTTACATAACAACGCTTGTGCATTACAACATTTGTACATAACAATGTGTGCAATACAACACTTGTATATAACAACATCTGTACGTAACAAAGAACGTATCGCCATGTTCCTGTGTTTGAAGGTCTCGGGTTGTGGCTGTACAACCAGAACCTACAATCTCGGGCTACGATGTATAGAAACACGATCTGGTAAAGCTGTCTGTGTACGAGGTAAGGTTTGATCTTATTCACTGTCTCTGCCATGTAATTCTTCAAACGTATTTATAAGTTATAGACACGTACACACATTCACTCACTCACTTGTAGCCGCATACACACTCACTCACTCAACACAGACACATAGACACGCACACACATTCACTCACACACTCGTAGCCGCATACACACGCACTCACTCAACACAGACACATAGACATGCACACACATTCACTCACTCACTTGTAGCCGCATACACATGCACTCACTCAACACAGACACATAGACACGTTCACACATTCACTCACACACTCGTAGCCGCATACACAGACACTCACTCAACACAGACACATAGACACGCACACACATTCACTCACACACTCGTAGCCGCATACACACGCACTCACTCAACACAGACACATAGACACGTTCACACATTCACTCACTCACTCGTAGCCGCATACACACGTACTCACTCAACACAGACACATAGACACGTTCACACATTCACTCACTCACTCGTGGCCGTATACACACTCACTCACTCACTCAACACAGACGCATAGACACGCACACACATTCACTCACACACTCGTAGCCGCATACACACGCACTCACTCAACACAGACACATGGACATGCACACACATTCACTCACTCACTTGTAGCCGCATACACATGCACTCACTCAACAAAGACACATAGACACGTTCACACATTCACTCACACACTCGTAGCCGCATACACACGTACTCACTCAACACAGACACATAGACACGTTCACACATTCACTCACTCACTCGTAGCCGCATACACACGTACTCACTCAACACAGACACATAGACACGTTCACACATTCACTCACACACTCGTAGCCGCATACACACGCACTCACTCAACACAGACACATAGACACGCACACACATTCACTCACACACTCGTAGCCGCATACACAGACACTCACTCAACACAGACACATAGACACGCACACACATTCACTCACACACTCGTAGCCGCATACACACGCACTCACTCAACACAGACACATAGACACGTTCACACATTCACTCACTCACTCGTAGCCGCATACACACGTACTCACTCAACACAGACACATAGACACGTTCACACATTCACTCACTCACTCGTGGCCGTATACACACTCACTCACTCACTCAACACAGACGCATAGACACGCACACACATTCACTCACACACTCGTAGCCGCATACACACGCACTCACTCAACACAGACACATGGACATGCACACACATTCACTCACACACTCGTAGCCGCATACACAGACACTCACTCAACACAGACACATAGACACGCACACACATTCACTCACACACTCGTAGCCGCATACACACGCACTCACTCAACACAGACACATAGACACGTTCACACATTCACTCACTCACTCGTAGCCGCATACACACGTACTCACTCAACACAGACACATAGACACGTTCACACATTCACTCACTCACTCGTGGCCGTATACACACTCACTCACTCACTCAACACAGACGCATAGACACGCACACACATTCACTCACACACTCGTAGCCGCATACACACGCACTCACTCAACACAGACACATGGACATGCACACACATTCACTCACTCACTTGTAGCCGCATACACATGCACTCACTCAACAAAGACACATAGACACGTTCACACATTCACTCACACACTCGTAGCCGCATACACACGTACTCACTCAACACAGACACATAGACACGTTCACACATTCACTCACTCACTCGTAGCCGCATACACACGTACTCACTCAACACAGACACATAGACACGTTCACACATTCACTCACACACTCGTAGCCGCATACACACGCACTCACTCAACACAGACACATAGACACGCACACACATTCACTCACACACTCGTAGCCGCATACACACGCACTCACTCAACACAGACACATAGACACGTTCACACATTCACTCACACACTCGTAGCCGCATACACACGCACTCACTCAACACAGACACATAGACATGCACACACATTCACTCACTCACTTGTAGCCGCATACACATGCACTCACTCAACAAAGACACATAGACACGCACACACATTCACTCACACACTCGTAGCCGCATACACACGTACTCACTCAACACAGACACATAGACACGTTCACACATTCACTCACACACTCGTAGCCGCATACACACGCACTCACTCAACACAGACACATAGACATGCACACACATTCACTCACTCACTTGTAGCCGCATACACAGGCACTCACTCAACACAGACACATAGACACGTTCACACATTCACTCACACACTCGTAGCCGCATACACACGCACTCACTCAACACAGACACATAGACACGTTCACACATTCACTCACTCACTCATAGCCGCATACACACGCACTCACTCAACACAGACACATAGACATGCACACACATTCACTCACTCACTCGTAGCCGCATACACACGCACTCACTCAACACAGACATATAGACATGCACACACATTCACTCACACACTCGTAGCCGCATACACACGCACTCACTCAACACAGACACATAGACACGCACACACATTCACTCACACACTCGTAGCCGCATACACACGCACTCACTCAACACAGACATATAGACACGCACACACATTCACTCACACACTCGCAGACACATAGACACACACAGACACTGCCACACAGACACGCACAAATATATACACACAAAAACAAGTTTGTATCACAGAGGGTTGCAGAAGATTATCGACAAGATTTGGAAGTTTCATCTGTTTGTGAGCTGCCAAGCCACGTAAAAGGGTTAACAGCTTTCATCATCTAGCCTGTAAAAATCTAGACGGAAAACAAGAGCCTAGCGTGCAGGTGCATGTGTGTGTGTTACTGTGTCTGTTTATAGCTTCTATTCTAATTAAGAAAACACATTGCCTTTGTGGACATGTGACGTCAAACAGCGTCACATTATAACTTATAAGTTGGTTACATCCTTGATAGTATCCTAATGCAATGGACGGCTCTGGTACATTGATGTCACTTTACTATTATTATATATTAATCTACAGACGGGAAGCAGAACTACCCCGAGATATCTACACCACCCAAAACGGTCAGTCAGGACACGTCAGAGGACATGTCACTTCACGATGCCTGTAGAAAGGGGCACCTGGGACGAGTGAGGTGCATCCTGTCCCGGAGTGTAGAAGACGTGAACCGTAGAGACAAGAGTGATGGAATGACACCACTCATGTTTGCAGCTCAGACTGGACGAATACAAATATTTGACCTTCTCATTCAAAAAGGGGCTAATCCTTTACTTGTAGATTACTATGGCAACAACATCCTGCATATAGCCTGCATGACAGGGAACATGGATATGGTGAAACACGTTGTCATGGAAACTTATCTTGACATCAACAGTAGATCGAAATCCGGAAAAACACCCTTGATGAACGCTGCGTATAAAGGCCATACAAACGTGTTTGAATTTCTCGTGAGTAGAGGAGCTAATGTATCACAAGTGGACAATTCGGGAGGAAGCATCCTGTCCTGGGCCAAGAAAGGGGGACGTACAGTGATGGAGGAGCATGTACACAAATACCTAAAGGGACAACTCCCCTGAAGATATTGTATATCATGAACAAATAGACATGTATATTATCTTGCTTATGCGGAAACCAATGTGTTACTGGTGGACAGTGACGGTAGTAAACTCCCACACGTGCCCCACATAGGGATACATCTGATGATGGTTAAAGGACAAAATTAGCATTGACGGCAGAGTGAGTGAGTGAGTGAGTTAAGTTTCACGCCGCATTCAGCAATATTCCAGCTAATATGACGGTGGGTTGTAAATAATCGAGTCTGGGACCAGACAATCCTGTGATCAACAACAAGAGTATCGATCTGCGCAACTGGGAACTGATGAGATGTGTCAACCATGCCAGCGAACCTGACGACCCGATCCCGTCGCCTCTTTCGACAAGCACAGTCGCCTTTTATGGCAAGCATGGGTTGCTTGAAGGCCTATTCTAAACCGGATCTTCACGGATCTATTGACGGTAGAGTGAAGTACGGATGGACACAATCAATAATAATGGTGGACACGGATTTGTTTGAACTGTTTGGGAGTAGAAGTGGCGCACGTGCATGGGTGGTTTTCAAGGGCAATAAATCACCGTAGTCCATTAATTATGAAAATAATCTTGCGTCAGACAAATTGAAAAATGAAGTTCCCCTACTGTTTAAGAGCATATTTAATTCGTACCAATTGGTTCTAGATTGAATCAATTTGATACTAAGTGTTCTTCTGGTAACAGACTTTCATAACATCAAATTATTATGGTCAAAGGTATTGATGAGAGAAATGGGCGTAAAAAAAACTTTTGTGCAACCTATGTTATTCAGGTTATTTAAATATTCATTTATTCAGAATACCAAATTGTTTCAGTAAGTTTTCCAACTGTTCTCTTTTGTCTGTTAAACGTTTTCACCTATCTGCTCTTATAAGTGTGCTAGGAAAGGACCCTTAATTCCAAGTGTTGTCAGTATATGTGCATTACATTCTCCTAATGGTCATCAGATGTTCCTTTGTACATATGTACGTTGGTCATTGGTCAATAGCAGACCAGCGACGGATTGCGCGGCAGGTTGGCCAAAGGATGCCGTCCATCAACGACTACATCGACGATGAAAACGTCCAGTGTCCTGCCTGATGTGGAGGTCTCAGCATCGGAAACATTTGCCTCTCAGTCAAAGTCAAAGTCAAAGATGTTTATTGTATTTCAGGCCTCCTGCCCATATACACTGGAGTTACATGCATTATACAGTCACATACAGCTTGAATACACAGATGATAACAGAATATCACGCTTAGACACTGCATTGTGAATGTATTGTGATAGTTTCAGGAATGCTAAATGCTACAGTAGGTGACTTGGAGACGTTCAAGAAAATGCACCTGCTAACCAATATTCAAACCCGCACGGTTTCCGTATGCACTAACCATATCCACTTTTTATGTGATTGTATTGTTGTGTACACCTCGGGAATGAACGAGGCCAATTGCACTACCGCGTCAAAACAGAATACTGTCACCTAAATAATTAACAATGGACTTTTACTTGTTTCCGTTGGCACTTTTTTCCGAGTAAAACCACCCTGTGAATAAGAAGCTCCTCTCACGAAGCAACCTTAACAAAGGATAACTTAACTCTCACCTTTTAACATCGCACTAAGGTTACCTTAGTGACTTACGACCACCTTAGTACTCTGTGAAAGGAGGCCCTGCGTGCTGTTGTACAAAACAACCTTACAGCTAAGGGTACCTTAAGTCTATGTTAAGCCATAGGAATTCCGGTAATCTTTACGCTAAGGTCGCTTTGTACAACGACACCCTGGTCATTTAGTCTAAGACACTAATATCAAATAACTAGGAAGGTGTTAACAGTGAAGTGGCCAGAGTATACCATACAGTTCCTCCCTTGGTTGTTGAGAAATGTAGCCGGAGTGAAAGCACGAGAGAGTGGGTTTAGTTAGGTCGCTTTTATCAATATTCCAGCAATAACATAGCCGAGGACACCAGAAATGGGCCTCACACATAGCACACGTGTGAGAATCAAACCCAGGTCTCCCGTGTGACGAGAAAACACTTTCACCACAAAGCCATCCCACCGCCCCGTGAAAGCATGAGAAATCTCTTGATGGGAGTTTAAAAGGCTTGCTGTTTTCATGAGAGACAGGCATGATAACTCGCAGCTCATCTACTTACCAAAGACTGATGATGTCTGAAAACAGTGAATGTCTCCATCAGGTCTATTAGTCTCAATGTTTACACTGATTAAATTAGGTCATCACAATATTCCTGTGGCGAGTTATTATAAATTATTTTGTGGTATCAATAAGTCGTATTAGTTCACAAAACTCGATGATTTAGTATCTGTGATACAGCATCTGTCCAATGGGACTACACGTTGCTTTGAACTCATTTAAAGACTAGTGTAATTCGTGTAACGTAAAAGTGAATAAAATCAAAACTAAAATAGGAATAATTTAAAAGCATCAAAATTGAATTCCATTTGGATGGTAAAGTACTTGAAATAGGGATCAGGATCGGATCGGATTGGGTTGTGATGCACACTGACGTGGTTGACACATGTCACTCCAACTGTGTAGAGAGATGCTCATGCTATAGATTGGATGTTCACTGGATTGTCTCTTTTAAACTTGATTATTTACAGACCATATAGTTGGGACATTGCTGAGTGCAACGTAAAACTAAACTCACTCACTCACTCGCAATAACTACTGGCTCACGCATCAGAAAGCCGGACCTTTCACATCAAAATGTTTGGTGTTTAATGGCCCTCTAAACAATATCCAAGCTACATTATGACATTCTCTAAATAAGCTAACATGACATCAGGAGCAGCCATCCACACAGTTGAGATGAACACATGTCTCCAAGCCTGACCATCCAATCCAGTTGGTCACCTCAGCAGGACCAGTGTTTACAATACTATTCACTCCTAAGAAAAATAAATTATGACATAACTCGTCAAAACCGTTTCACATGGCAGCAGGTCTTGTAATACCTTGTGTTTAAGCATACACTGCCAAAATACATGTAACTTGCAAGACAAGTCATAGAACAGGCAGTTGACTGTTACTGTTTTCAGTCATTTAAAAAACAAACATCACCCAGCATGAGGAAATTTCCGAGATTTATTTTTCAAACTTTGGTATCTGATGCTGCTGTTGTAACAACAATATGTTACCTGCATGATGAGTATATACAATATGTACAGTTAAAATAATTGGACAGTTCCTCTGTATTTTATCACTTCACAAAGCTGAGAATGTATATAGAAACATGATTCACTGTACACAGAAGAGATTCCTGAAGGTCCTGCTCGACATTGTAGCTTGGAACAGAGTGACAGTTAAACTAAGGTTACAATTCTCAATGACTGGTTACAATATACTTCCAATACCGTATGGATCACATTATTGCCCAGACTCTAGGTTTAAATGGCTGACTCTTAGACAAATTCCAACAACTGCATGGGTCATGACCATATTTTCCTGACTGGCTGTTCCTAGGTTACTCACCTTGATGTACCCACAGTTATAAAAAAAAAAAACATACACTCCGTCACTCTAATGAGTTGTTCAAGTAGTGAAACTAGAGTTTCTGTGATGTTTCCAGGTACTGGATGTATGAGACATTCATAAAATTCATCAGAATAGAATCTGACCAACATTGAGAACCAGCCTGATGGTCTAACCCAATTGAGAGGACAACTGATCAGATGATAAATATAAGTGATATCAGGCACCAGCCTAAAATTAGTCTGATGGTCAGATCAATCATGTTAGATTAATGGTAGGAACACACCAGATGTAAATCAGCAGCTATAACACAGCAACAGATCTCCCCTTCAACATGCCCTGTCATCCACATGTCTGGTTCCTTCAAGAAACTCTTGTTGGACATACTGGTCTGCTGGGGGCACAGGACGCCAGGAGAGACTGTTGATGACAGTGATTGCTGAGTGAGTGAGTGAGTGAGTGAGTTTAGTTTTATGCCACACTCAATATTCCAGCTATATTCCAGCTATATGGAGGCGGTCTGAAAATAATCGAGTATGGACCAGACAATCCAGTGACCAACAACATGAGCATCGATCTGCGCAATTGAGAACCGATGACATGTGTGAACCAAGTCAGCGAGTCTGACCACCTGATCAAGGTAGTGGCCTCTTATGACAAGCAGAGTCGCCTTTTATGGCAAGCATGGGTTGCTGAAGGCCTATTCTACCCCAGACCTTCACGGGTCTCAGTGGTTGCTGGTGGTTAATGAATGTACTGTTCTGCTGAAGGAAGTGAAGGTCACACAACATCACAGGACACCAGGAGAGACTGTTGATGATGGTAGTTGCTGGTGGTTCATGAATATACTGTTCTGAGGGAGGAAGTGAAGGTCAGACAACTTCACAGGACACCAGGAGAGACTGTTGATGATGGTGGTTGCTGGTGGTTCATGAATATACTGTTCTGAGGGAGGAAGTGAAGGTCACACAACTTCATAGGACACCAGGAGAGACTATTGATGATGGTAGTTGCTGGTGGTTCATGAATATACTGTTCTGAGGGAGGAAGTGAAGGTCACACAACTTCACAGGACACCAGGAGAGACTGTTGATGATGGTGGTTGCTGGTGGTTCATGAATATACTGTTCTGAGGGAGGAAGTGAAGGTCACACAACTTCATAGGACACCAGGAGAGACTGTTGATGATGGTAGTTGCTGGTGGTTCATGAATATACTGTTCTGAGGGAGGAAGTGAAGGTCAGACAACTTCACAGGACACCAGGAGAGACTGTTGATGATGGTAGTTGCTGGTGGTTCATGAATATACTGTTCTGAGGGAGGAAGTGAAGGTCAGACAACTTCACAGGACACCAGGAGAGACTGTTGATGATGGTAGTTGCTGGTGGTTCATGAATATACTGTTCTGAGGGAGGAAGTGAAGGTCACACAACTTCATAGGACACCAGGAGAGACTATTGATGATGGTAGTTGTTGGTGGTTCATGAATATACTGTTCTGAGGGAGGAAGTGAAGGTCACACAACTTCATAGGACACCAGGAGAGACTGTTGATGATGGTAGTTGCTGGTGGTTCATGAATATACTGTTCTGAGGGAGGAAGTGAAGGTCAGACAACTTCACAGGACACCAGGAGAGACTGTTGATGATGGTGGTTGCTGGTGGTTCATGAATATACTGTTCTGAGGGAGGAAGTGAAGGTCACACAACTTCATAGGACACCAGGAGAGACTATTGATGATGGTAGTTGCTGGTGGTTCATGAATATACTGTTCTGAGGGAGGAAGTGAAGGTCACACAACTTCACAGGACACCAGGAGAGACTGTTGATGATGGTAGTTGCTGGTGGTTCATGAATATACTGTTCTGAGGGAGGAAGTGAAGGTCACACAACTTCACAGGACACCAGGAGAGACTGTTGATGATGGTGGTTGCTGGTGGTTCATGAATATACTGTTCTGAGGGAGGAAGTGAAGGTCACACAACTTCACAGGACAGCAGGAGAGACTGTTGATGATGGTAGTTGCTGGTGGTTCATGAATATACTGTTCTGAGGGAGGAAGTGAAGGTCACAACTTCACGGGACAGCAGGAGAGACTGTTGATGATGGTAGTTGCTGGTGGTTCATGAATATACTGTTCTGAGGGAGGAAGTGAAGGTCAGACAACTTCACAGGACACCAGGAGAGACTGTTGATGATGGTAGTTGCTGGTGGTTCATGAATATACTGTTCTGAGGGAGGAAGTGAAGGTCACACAACTTCATAGGACACCAGGAGAGACTGTTGATGATGGTAGTTGCTGGTGGTTCATGAATATACTGTTCTGAGGGAGGAAGTGAAGGTCACAACTTCACGGGACAGCAGGAGAGACTGTTGATGATGGTAGTTGCTGGTGGTTCATGAATATACTGTTCTGAGGGAGGAAGTGAAGGTCAGACAACTTCACAGGACACCAGGAGAGACTGTTGATGATGGTAGTTGCTGGTGGTTCATGAATATACTGTTCTGAGGGAGGAAGTGAAGGTCACACAACTTCATAGGACACCAGGAGAGACTATTGATGATGGTAGTTGCTGGTGGTTCATGAATATACTGTTCTGAGGGAGGAAGTGAAGGTCACACAACTTCATAGGACACCAGGAGAGACTGTTGATGATGGTAGTTGCTGGTGGTTCATGAATATACTGTTCTGAGGGAGGAAGTGAAGGTCACACAACTTCACAGGACACCAGGAGAGACTGTTGATGATGGTAGTTGCTGGTGGTTCATGAATATACTGTTCTGAGGGAGGAAGTGAAGGTCACACAACTTCACAGGACAGCAGGAGAGACTGTTGATGATGGTAGTTGCTGGTGGTTCATGAATATACTGTTCTGAGGGAGGAAGTGAAGGTCACTCAACTTCACAGGACACCAGGAGAGACTGTTGATGATGGTAGTTGCTGGTGGTTCATGAATATACTGTTCTGAGGGAGGAAGTGAAGGTCACAACTTCACAGGACAGCAGGAGAGACTGTTGATGATGGTAGTTGCTGGTGGTTCATGAATATACTGTTCTGAGGGAGGAAGTGAAGGTCACACAACTTCACAGGACACCAGGAGAGACTGTTGATGATGGTAGTTGCTGGTGGTTCATGAATATACTGTTCTGAGGGAGGAAGTGAAGGTCACACAACTTCATAGGACACCAGGAGAGACTATTGATGATGGTAGTTGCTGGTGGTTCATGAATATACTGTTCTGAGGGAGGAAGTGAAGGTCACACAACTTCACAGGACAGCAGGAGAGACTGTTGATGATGGTAGTTGCTGGTGGTTCATGAATATACTGTTCTGAGGGAGGAAGTGAAGGTCACACAACTTCACAGGACACCAGGAGAGACTGTTGATGATGGTAGTTGCTGGTGGTTCATGAATATACTGTTCTGAGGGAGGAAGTGAAGGTCAGACAACTTCACAGGACAGCAGGAGAGACTGTTGATGATGGTAGTTGCTGGTGGTTCATGAATATAATGTTCTGAGGGAGGAAGTGAAGGTCAGACAACTTCACAGGACAGCAGGAGAGACTGTTGATGATGGTAGTTGCTGGTGGTTCATGAATATACTGTTCTGAGGGAGGAAGTGAAGGTCAGACAACTTCACAGGACACCAGGAGAGACTGTTGATGATGGTAGTTGCTGGTGGTTCATGAATATACTGTTCTGAGGGAGGAAGTGAAGGTCAGACAACTTCACAGGACACCAGGAGAGACTGTTGATGATGGTAGTTGCTGGTGGTTCATGAATATACTGTTCTGAGGGAGGAAGTGAAGGTCAGACAACTTCACAGGACACCAGGAGAGACTGTTGATGATGGTAGTTGCTGGTGGTTCATGAATATACTGTTCTGAGGGAGGAAGTGAAGGTCACACAACTTCATAGGACACCAGGAGAGACTGTTGATGATGGTAGTTGCTGGTGGTTCATGAATATACTGTTCTGAGGGAGGAAGTGAAGGTCACACAACTTCACAGGACACCAGGAGAGACTGTTGATGATGGTGGTTGCTGGTGGTTCATGAATATACTGTTCTGAGGGAGGAAGTGAAGGTCACACAACTTCATAGGACACCAGGAGAGACTATTGATGATGGTAGTTGCTGGTGGTTCATGAATATACTGTTCTGAGGGAGGAAGTGAAGGTCACACAACTTCACAGGACACCAGGAGAGACTGTTGATGATGGTAGTTGCTGGTGGTTCATGAATATACTGTTCTGAGGGAGGAAGTGAAGGTCACACAACTTCACAGGACACCAGGAGAGACTGTTGATGATGGTGGTTGCTGGTGGTTCATGAATATACTGTTCTGAGGGAGGAAGTGAAGGTCACACAACTTCATAGGACACCAGGAGAGACTATTGATGATGGTAGTTGCTGGTGGTTCATGAATATACTGTTCTGAGGGAGGAAGTGAAGGTCACACAACTTCACAGGACACCAGGAGAGACTGTTGATGATGGTGGTTGCTGGTGGTTCATGAATATACTGTTCTGAGGGAGGAAGTGAAGGTCACACAACTTCACAGGACACCAGGAGAGACTGTTGATGATGGTGGTTGCTGGTGGTTCATGAATATACTGTTCTGAGGGAGGAAGTGAAGGTCACACAACTTCATAGGACACCAGGAGAGACTATTGATGATGGTAGTTGCTGGTGGTTCATGAATATACTGTTCTGAGGGAGGAAGTGAAGGTCACACAACTTCACAGGACAGCAGGAGAGACTGTTGATGATGGTAGTTGCTGGTGGTTCATGAATATACTGTTCTGAGGGAGGAAGTGAAGGTCACAACTTCACAGGACAGCAGGAGAGACTGTTGATGATGGTAGTTGCTGGTGGTTCATGAATATACTGTTCTGAGGGAGGAAGTGAAGGTCACACAACTTCATAGGACACCAGGAGAGACTATTGATGATGGTAGTTGTTGGTGGTTCATGAATATACTGTTCTGAGGGAGGAAGTGAAGGTCAGACAACTTCATAGGACACCAGGAGAGACTATTGATGATGGTAGTTGTTGGTGGTTCATGAATATACTGTTCTGAGGGAGGAAGTGAAGGTCAGACAACTTCACAGGACACCAGGAGAGACTGTTGATGATGGTAGTTGCTGGTGGTTCATGAATATACTGTTCTGAGGGAGGAAGTGAAGGTCAGACAACTTCACAGGACACCAGGAGAGACTGTTGATGATGGTAGTTGCTGGTGGTTCATGAATATACTGTTCTGAGGGAGGAAGTGAAGGTCAGACAACTTCACAGGACACCAGGAGAGACTGTTGATGATGGTAGTTGCTGGTGGTTCATGAATATACTGTTCTGAGGGAGGAAGTGAAGGTCACACAACTTCATAGGACACCAGGAGAGACTATTGATGATGGTAGTTGCTGGTGGTTCATGAATATACTGTTCTGAGGGAGGAAGTGAAGGTCACACAACTTCACAGGACAGCAGGAGAGACTGTTGATGATGGTAGTTGCTGGTGGTTCATGAATATACTGTTCTGAGGGAGGAAGTGAAGGTCACAACTTCACAGGACAGCAGGAGAGACTGTTGATGATGGTAGTTGCTGGTGGTTCATGAATATACTGTTCTGAGGGAGGAAGTGAAGGTCAGACAACTTCACAGGACACCAGGAGAGACTGTTGATGATGGTAGTTGCTGGTGGTTCATGAATATACTGTTCTGAGGGAGGAAGTGAAGGTCACAACTTCACAGGACAGCAGGAGAGACTGTTGATGATGGTAGTTGCTGGTGGTTCATGAATATACTGTTCTGAGGGAGGAAGTGAAGGTCAGACAACTTCACAGGACACCAGGAGAGACTGTTGATGATGGTAGTTGCTGGTGGTTCATGAATATACTGTTCTGAGGGAGGAAGTGAAGGTCAGACAACTTCACAGGACAGCAGGAGAGACTGTTGATGATGGTAGTTGCTGGTGGTTCATGAATATACTGTTCTGAGGGAGGAAGTGAAGGTCACACAACTTCACAGGACACCAGGAGAGACTGTTGATGACGGTGGTAACCAGTGGTTAATGAACATACTGTTCTGCTGGAGGAAGTGAGGGTCAGACGGTTATAGAGCTGTTTGATGGCCATACTAGTTCTGTAGATGAAACGAGGGTCAGACAACTTCACAGGACACCAGCAGAGACTGCAGCGCCTTGGCGTATGCTGAAACATGATAGGATTTAACATAGTGGGCCTGCAGAGATTTTGTCAGTGTCACTGAAACAGCTTTACATTCAGACAAAGCACATGAAATCCAGTCCTTCAACTCATAACACTCATCAACAGATTAGGATAGTTCAGCAAAAAATACAGTTTACCATTTCTCTATAAAATGCTTTTACTGATAACCTAGATTCAAGAGAGGGTGTGAGTGTGTAATGTTTCTTGCTACACACATACCTCTATTGTGTGACATTGGAATGCTCTAGCATCAAGGTTTCCAATTCAACAGCACTCATTCCTGTACCCTACCACTATTGTATGAGTCTGCAATATCAGTTACCCACATATTTTCATAAATAGCAAATTCATTGACTAACAGCACAGGTAAATCTTCCAATATTTTCTGTTGTAAGCAGAAAATGACACAGGCCATCTTTCGTTGCTTATAATGTACTTTCCGGGATGTCTACATGGAAGCTCCACTACAGTGTACTCAACATTCTGGTAACATACTTCCATTTGTTTGTGAACATGACATCTAGTAAACATGGTATTGTTGCTATATCATGATGTGTCAGCTTCATGTGCAACCAAGCCACAAGTGATGTAGGTCTCTCACATACAGCAGTTTTGTGTGTAACTCTCACAAGCATGTGTACTGGCAAATTGGGATTTCAAACCTATGATCCTGCCTACCAAGGGAAGCAACTCTGCACAGGACCTTAAGACAACTCTACCATGCACGACCTCAGCTCCTAAACCAATCTGGCTGCAACTGACAACATCAGTCCTACAGTATATGTTGGTAGGTGTCAGCAGGAATAGAAATTGCCTTCCGTCTGCTAGTGCAATACTGGCAAAATTTTCACAGGATTAGAAACATTTCTTTTTACTATTAAGCAGATGGCAGCACTGAGGCTGATCATATTTACACACAAGTGAAAAGGACTGACCTTTAGGGTTCTTGTAGAAGAAACAGTTGTTGGCACAAGTGTCAGGGTTGGTGTCCCACAGGGTGTCGCCACAGCAACACAAGGGAGGTAACTGTACCCCTTTCTTCACTATCTTTTCACGTAGGTTCTGGCGTAATGCCTCTACATATCTGAAACAGCCACACACAATATAAGTAACTGCTGCTGTAATCATGAAAATCATCGTAAGTGGCATCTGAAGCATTAAACGTATTTAGACATATCTGGAAAATGTAGAATGGATTTCATATCTTCAACAAACATGGGGGCAAATCTATTCAGTGATCCAGTATTTGAAGGGGAGCTCTTAATTCATTAAATGTTTTCATATTTTACATAACCAGGGCCCTGTTCTACAAAGTGGACTGATTGATAAGATTGTCAGATGTACATGCTAAAGTCCATATAAACAAGTACAGACACAAGTTGGTTTCAATCAGAGTTAGTTGTGCCATCAGTAATACTGATGATCATTCGCATAGTCTCAGTAATTTCCGAAAACTACAACCACTTCCACTGCATGATGCACAAACATTTCTTGTGAACAGCACTCGAATAATGACATCACCATTGCCCTTATTAACAATGGGCAAGCTAGTCATTAAATGCTTTCTGTTTGACATCAACAAAAACTCCTTGTTGATTCCTATACTCTCTGCTGGTGTCTGATTTTCAGTTAGACATGAAATAGTGAGTCTATGCTTCGCATGTTGATCAACTAGCTCCAACGGGGCAGACGTATTGGATCGAGGTCAATGTAACACGTGTTCTGATTGGATGGAAAGAAGGGAGATAAGTTTTGTAGCGATTCTTTGCTGCTAGAGGATTTTATGAAAACTGGGATATACAGCCATATTAGAAAACAGGTACATGGGAAGATATGACTGAAGTAACAGTGGATAGAGAATGCTAATGTATTTCTCAATACCACAATGTCAAGGCCATGTTCAGTCAGGTATTCCTATGACTAGTAATAATCATTAATCACATTAGACAACCACATGACATATTTTTTACATTTGTTACTCACTAGTATCACGTACTAGCTTACTTCCTGTCATTACAGTGATTCATGATTGCCATAGCACTAAGATGACTTCAACAAACAGGCCCCTCCATAGGCCATAAGCAGCCAGTGGTTTACCTCTCCATTTCCTTGTGTCTCCGTCGGCTGTGCTCATGTTGTTGCAGGGTGTCCCGTATGTGAGACTGCTCCAGTTGATCCCGGAGGAATGCTTCGCCCGATGTCTCCCCAGTCATCGGGTCACAGGGCTGCACCATGCGCAATGCCAACTCCTCCTCTTCCTTGCGAGCCTCCTCCTTGTCCTGCTTCAGTCTGATAGACACAGACATACCCTTCATAGTCACAGGTCAGATAGGGCACATATATAGTTGGACACAGATCAGAATCATGATTAAACATCTATCACATACCACATCTAAACAAATAAAACCATCTGTAATGTTAATGACTCCATGTGTCCAAAATCAGCTACATAGACAAGATTAATTACTTTTGAATCCGTTTCCGATGTTCCTGCCGACGAAGATTCTCCTTTACTTGCTCACGCTCTTGGTCCATGAAGAGTCGGCGGTAGAGGGCAGTCTGACTCCGCTGTCTGCGTCGGTTCTCTTCCATCGTTACCCCTGAGTAGATGTCTGGGACAGACACAACCGGGGCTGGGCGGTGCAGCTCTGTGCCTGTCATTGTTGGCACTGCAAGACATACATACATGAGTAGGAGAGTGAGTTTAGTCTTATGTCACTTGTAGAAATATTCCTGAAATATCAGGAAATGGGTCTCACACATACTCAAGTGGGGAAAAAAAACCCTGTCAGCATGACAAAAAAATGCTTTATCCACTCTTAAAAAGAGAGAGTGGAGGAGAGACACACTCAGATTCTACTGAGTCTCATGAAGTGGACCTTCCTTCGTTTACAATTTTGTTATGTTATTTACAGATTTGTTATGAATGAATCTAGCATTTTTAACAATGTCTCTAACTTCTTTAGCTTGTATATTCTAGATTTGTTTGTAACCCATGTGGACTTGTTATTACAGTGGATCTACATTTACAGGGATAGCCTGAAACCATGGTTACAACAACCAAAGGGAGATAACTGCATGACAATCACCACTGCGTCGCTGGATCCTCTCTTGTCTTGTCTCTGCCCTTGGGGGTGAAAGATCGAAGTGTACACTCTTCATCTGGCGCCGCCATCGATTTTCACTTTCCTCCTCATTCTCATCTGACAGAAACAGATTGAAATTGAAAAAACGTACTCTCAATTTGATCAAAAAAGGTTATGAACAGTCTCAAAAGTTCAGTCAACAGCTAATAAAAATCTAGAAACCTTCATCTTACCACCAATAATCTATACAGAAGAGCATGAAAAACTTTCATAAATGAATGACAATTCATCATTCCAAAATCAGAAAAAGGACAGAGTGTTTTTGAAATGTAGGAAATGTTTAGAACACTCTCTGTGATCAAGTCCATCTTCTCCAGCCATCATAGTTAGGGTCAGAACTCCTTAGCCAGGGCTGATGTGTTGACATTCATACCATGAGTGTACTTCTCTTCATCAACATCATCATCTCTGTCCTCTGTGTCTTCAGTGTTGCTGTTGTCACTGTCAAGGTCAAGGACATCTCCATCTGCCATGTGTCGAGATGATGGGTGCTGCAATGCAGAGGATCACATACAATGCCCTGATCAGCATAAGTGTTTCTGTCACCACATCTTTGCCCATACCCATGCACTGACTCACATCTCTACAATTACACATGCACTCATATCTCTCAATGCACACTTACTGACATCTCTACCCTTACTCATGGACTCAAAGCTCTACCAATACACACAAACTCTCATCTCTACTCTTACACACTGACTCAAATCTCTACCCTTACACACTGATTCACATCTCTACCCTTACACACTGACTCACATCTCTACCCATGCACACTGATTCACTTCTCCACCCTTACACACTGATTCACTTCTCCACCCTTACACACTGACGCACATCTCTACCCTTACACACTGACTCACATCTCTACCCATGCACACTGACTCACATCTCTACCCTTACACACTGACTCAAATCTCTACTCATACACACTGACACAAATCTCTACCCATACACACTGATTCAAATCTCTACCCTTACACACTGACTCAAATCTCTACCCATGCACACTGACTCAAATCTCTACCCATGCACACTGACTCAAATCTCTACCCATACACACTGACACAAATCTCTACCCATGCACACTGACTCATTTCTCTACCCATACACACTGACTCAAATCTCTACCCATGCACACTGACTCAAATCTCTACCCATGCACACTGACTCAAATCACTACCCTTACACACTGACTCACTTCTCTACCCATCCACACTGACTCAAATCTCTACCCATGCACACTGACTCATATCTCTACCCTCACACACTGACTCAAATCTCTACCCATACACACTGACTCAAATCTCTACCCATGCACACTGACTCACATCTCTACCCTTGCACACTGACTCAAATCTCTACCCATACACACTGACTCACATCTCTACCCATGCACACTGACTCAAATCTCTACCCATCCACACTGACTCACTTCTCTACCCTTACACACTGACTCAAATCTCTACCCATGCACACTGACACACATCTCTACCCTTACACACTGACTCAAATCTCTACCCATACACACTGACTCACATCTCTACCCATGCACACTGACTCAAATCTCTACCCTTACACACTGACTCACTTCTCTACCCTTACACACTGACTCAAATCTCTACCCATGCACACTGACTCACATTTCTACCCATACACACTGACTCAAATCTCTACCCTTACACACTGACTCACTTCTCTACCCTTACACACTGACTCAAATCTCTACCCATGCACACTGACTCACTTCTCTACCCTTACACACTGACTCACATCTCTACCCATGCACACTGAATCTCAACTCATCTTTTGTGGAATTCAACTCAAGAAACTATCACTAGGAAAGAGTAATCCCCAACATAACATATGTTACATATGAACACTTTCTATGAGGCATTGTGTAATCATAGCCTTCAGCCGTGGGCGCCATACCAACAAATACTTATCAGAGGGGTACACAAAGCCTGCAGTGTGGACTACCAGTTGTCCGACTTTTATTTTTGTGGGAGTCACAGTGGCTAAGTGGGTTAGGCAACTGACGGTGTGTGCTGGTGATTAGGTGCCTGACTCTGAGGGTGTGGGTTCAAGTCCTGGATGGGAGTCAGGTCAAAAAGAGTACTAGAATTTATACTTTACTAAGAAAGTGTAATCCCAAATATAACATGTTACAAATGACCACTTTCTAGATGGCATTGTGTAATCATCATCTCCTGTGATTCATACAAATGAGCTTCACTCATATCCCCACACACAGGCACACATCTGAGTATATATGACAAGAACTCACATCTCTTGTATGCGACACCCTCCACACTCCTCCTGGCAGATCATCACTGATGAAGTTGTCTGTCAGTATTTGTCTACCCCCAAGCTTTCGTCTTGCCTCACTCGTGAACTCATGCACCTAAAACAAACCACACACATTTGAGAACAAGTCACTTTTTACACTGATCAAGGGTCAAGGTCATCCATATCTCAGACATCATGGCTGAAGCAACTTGGCATTTCTAAATTTGTGAATCACCAACTAGCGATACTCTGAGGCATTTATTATTGACACATGATGGATTTTAGAAGAGCACCTGTTCAAGTGTTTCCTAAATTAAATACAAGAACGAGTACACACGGACAAGTGTTTTTACACAGGCTCAGATGGCCTGAGTGAGACTTGGTGGGTCATAGAGACATCAGTATGGAAACACCGACCTGGTCTGTCTGGTCCGAGAAGGCGTGTGTCCTAGTTGACGGTTCACTGTGTGCCAAGCCTCCTACACAGAAGTATTGTACATTAGTCACCATTGTTATACATTGTACATTAGTTGCCAGAACTGTAGGCATTGTATATTAGTCACCATTGTTATTAGTCACCATTATTATAGACACTGTACAGTTGCCACCAGTCTTATAAACACATTTTACAGTAGCCATTAGTGTTATGAAGACATTTTTCTTTAACCATCAGTGTTAAAAAGACATTTCACAGTGGCCATTAGTATTGTAAAGACATTTCACAGTAGTCATCAGTGTTATGCAGACATTTCACAGTAGCCATCAGTGTATTAAAGACATCTTACAGTAGCCATCAGTGTTATAAGGACATTTTACAGTAGCCCTCAGTGTTACAGAGACATTTTACACTGGCCATCAGTATTATAAAAATATTTCATAGTAGCCATCGGTGTTATAGAGACATTTTACAGTAGCCTTCGGCATTATAAAAACATTTTACAGCAGCCATCAGTGTCATAAAAACACTTTACAGTAGCCATCAGTATTATAAAGACATATCATAGTAGCCTTTAGTGTTAGTGTGAGTGCAGTCCCTGCCATACCTTGTGTGTTTTGTGTTGCTCGGGACTTAATGCTCAAGCCTTGGTGTAATCTCACTGAACAGCTGTCTTTTCGGGACGACTGATGCTGAGCTGACAATGTGCTTTGTCTAACTACACGCCTCTCTCGCTCAATCTGAAATAAGCACACATACATAACATACCTAATCCCCATATAGTACATCAACATTGCTCAAAAATGTATTTGGCAACTTTTTATCTGTCAGTTCATCACACTTACAGCATTAACCATTGACTGTGCCTGCTGTTGTTTCTTCAGCCTATCTAAATGCCGAACTCTTTTCTTCACCTCCTCCTGGAAGCGTCTCAGACGGTCCTCTTTCTCGCGCTGCATTTGATACATCCGATTCTCCTCCTCCATCGCTGCTTCCTGAAACACCAGACACATTCTATAGGACTACCATGGCCACATTTTAACTTCTAAACATGTTAACCATGTATGCTTCAGTTAACAGAAAAAGACTACAATTTAACATCAAATTGGACAGTGTTATATATACCTATCCATCAAACTAGGTATCTAATGCTCCTATCATGCCTGATAAACCCTTCCATTCAACAACTTTTCTTCCTGTTATATTATCTTAGCTAAGCTAGTTTAACAAGTCGATGACTTATCTAATCAGCCAAAACAAAAAAGAAGTGATATAAATAATTCATTCTCGTTTACTGGTACATGATGCCTGACCTTTATACATGTGTGCTAGACCTCAAACTAGATCAATATTTCACAAATTTTCTTCAGATTATTTTGGATTCATTCTTTAAGGAAATAGTTCACCATACCATCACTCACTACAAACCCTAGGAATTGTGTAGGAGTGTCTACCCATGCCAACCTTAAGGATCAAAATGTGGAATGATGGACATGGAATAGTGATTCCACCAGTAGTGACCAAACCTAACAGTGAGTGAGTGAGTGATAATGGTTTTACGCCACTTTCAGCAACATTTCAGCAATACCACAACAGGACCGGGTATACCGAAATTAGGTGTCACACACTGTACCTATGTGGGGTATTGAACCCTTGTCTTTGGCATGATGAGTGAATGCTTTACCCACTGGGTTACCCCACGAACTGTCATCCCCAAGAATCATGCAGGGCTGTCAGATCAGACATAGGTACCTAATTGTAATGAGCACGAGGAAGTGCTTCATGAGAAGGGGATCCATGAGCTGAGTTAAGATAACATAAACACCCTAAGTGTTTCCAGCTCACAGGATGAAAGAGGTTCTGCAAGTTTGAAGTGGGCTTCGACCAGGAAACTTCACTGCTGTTACGTTTTTGCGATAAACCTATGTGATAAATACTCAACATGGCTAGTATTAACTTCGTATCAGTCAGAACAAAATACTAAATAAGAACAGGAAAACTAGGAGACTATACAAGGAATAATTTATCATGAATGTAAAAACCTCTTCCTGCCTAGACTACAAATGTCACACACATAAGTGCACAGAGTAAGCATGATAAGCAATCTCTTGATTATCACATTGTGACTTCAAGTGCAAAATGAACCAATATGTGGAGAATACTGCAAATAGCACTGACACAACCCTACAATTTATATGTGATTGTATCCATGATCCTGTGGTCACACTCACAGGTAACGTTGTAAATGCCAGTGGCAACATTTTCCTTCTGATGTTTTTCCTATCATTGTTTCTATAAGTGGCTTCTAATCAATCCTGTCATGTATATCCAACCCTTCTTGTTGCATAAACACTCTCTACATCTATAGTATTATCATACGGCTTAATCCCTTTCAAATCTATATCAAAATACATCACTTAATCCCAATGATCTCTGTACATCTCAATGAATACACTCAAACAGGGACCAAGCCGAAACGGGTACTGGATATATAACCCAAACCAGCCCCACACCCGAACCAGCCATTGGGTTAATTAACGGCATCGATGGTTATGGTATTTATCTTTAATGGATAAAGATTACAATTTATATCTTGAAGTATAAAACATAGACTCAACTGACAACACAGACATATAAAGATTTCAGATCATCTGTGTTATATAAACATAGACATTTGGTTGGTTGTTAAATATTTAGTTTCCTTTGATGACAGATCAGTCTTAATAAGGTTGTTAAATATCGGTGTTAGATTTTATATTTTGAGAATCGATTTGTTTCTTGAATATAATTATAGACTGATGTTGCTAGATTATTACCATCAATCTCATTAAAATGGCAATCAGTGTACAGAATAGTTTTGATGTCAAATTCTTTGGTGTAAAAGTATTTGTTTAGTCTGAAGGACACCAGACAAAAATTATGATGGGTCGTCTGTGGAATGGCCACAAGGGCAGGAGGGGTTTTCAGCTAAAACATAGGCATAATTGACAATTCAGACAGATAAAGATTTCAATTATTTTACTATATATATACATCTATAACAAGTAGTTTCTGAAATGACAACACGACACGGATCTTTTCCCACATGTTTCAGTCTCCCTGAAGATACAATATTGAATCATGTAGAAGAAGATCTGTGTCGTGTTATCATTTCAGAAACTACTTGCTATATACATGTATAACAGTGTACGGTAAGTTGACAGTGAGTGAACACAATCAGTGTAAAGGAACAGCATATGCATAAGACAACAAGTAAATTAATTTGCTCATGACAATCCAAACATACAACACAATCAGTGTCAAATAAGAGCATATGCTTAAGACAACACGTACATTAATTCGTTCTCAATAATCCATTCAAAGAAATATAAAAACAACACATTCGCTTTAATCGCTCATTGAGACGTGCATAAAATAACAGTTTAATTTTGGAGCTGAGGAATGTTTTACTTTTCATAATGTTAGCAGAATTCAAGGTGTGAAAGGTGGTTAAGGTGTGTTGAAAATATTGACAGATTTTCACACATGGAAACGTGAGCAAACATGATAGACGACGTTCCTGGAAACTTTGGCAGAACAAAGGTGAAACGGGAATTCATGATGTGGGATTTATGAGCTATTCCTATATTGGATTGATGTGTCAATTCTGTGGATACGATACAACTAAATGTAAGCACACATGTTATTAGAGTTTAACATAGCATCGTTTTTGCAACTGATCGTTTAGATTCTTACAAGGATTACATAAAATGTCCTCTATTACATGTAAAGACATGTGAATAATATAAATTTCAACATTTACCTTAAAGGAACTTAAATATATATGTAAGTGCTGAAATATTTACTTCTTGGGGTTGGTTCAGGTCAAATATCAGGGGTCGGTTCAGGGGTAACTCCATCTCAACCTGTAATAGTATCTCACTGTTCCCTTTACATAATACATGTATATATATTTTGCTTGATAGCATATATTTTGTCATTCATCTGATGAAGGGTTCAAGAAGTGCCAGAAACGTTTTGTTGTAAATATTAACAGTGATTAAAGAACTTGTAATCCATACTATTCATAGTCATACCCTCACGTCATGGGTTCCTTGGTATTAAAACATTTACAGCTATGAATACGATCGCTGATATTGTTAAGTCACATGAACACAACCTAGACTTAGACAACATACCCCCACATCATTTAATGTCAATAAAACACTTTTGTCATTCTGAAGTTCATAGTTGTCCGTACGACAGGCCACTGTGCACAAACTCTGGTGATGCCATGTTTTCGTGGCATTCAGTACTGATCAAATTACAAGTGCACAGCATGTTTCACAATCTCACACGCTATAAACAGCCAATCCGGAAGTGCCAAAGTAGGTTTACAGTAATAACAAAGTTGATAAACTGTAATATGGTCAATGATTTTAGAATTAAGAGAACATTCACATTTCGTCTGCATAAATTTCCAGTTCACACAAAATATGTAGAGTTAATCAAAGGAATACATGAAATGGAACATGAAAAAAACCCTTAAGAGATGACTCTATGGAGCAGGGATTCTTCTCTTGGTCACATGATTATTTTTATTGTTTACATCAGCTAGCAGATGAGCTATGTTTGGATAGCTTTGAAGTTGAATAAGTTTATAGAAAATGTTTGTGAAGAAAAGTGGCATTACCTGCTAGACATAAAATACAAAAATAAAAGCTAACATATTCTCAGGATTAGATTTTACTGTTCCAGAATTTTTCAAACAATCTACAGATTTACTACTGCCACACCTTGAGTTGATATTTAATACCATTTAATAAAGGGGGAACTTTCCCAAGTCATGGTCCATTGGCATAATAGTTCCTATCCATAATAGTTCCTATCCTATCCATGACCTGAATAATCCCAAAAATTACAGAGGCATAACGTTGTCAAGCATATTTAGTAAAATATTTACATCCACTATAAACAGAAGACTGGTTGAATGGGCAGATACTTTAGACAAGATATCAGAATCACAGGCTGGCTTCAGGAAGGGTTACACCATGATTGACAATATATTTGTTTTACATTCTATTATCCAGAAATATCTTAGTCAAAAAGGACAAAAATTCTATGCCTTATTTGTTGACTTCACAAAGGCTTTTGATACAGTTAATAGAAATAAATTATGGAGTCTCGTAGACAAACAAGGTGTCAGTAGCACAATGGGAAAACTACTTCGCTGTGTATATGAAAACGTGAAAATTTGTGTCAGAAATAACAATGAATTATCTGATACTTCTGTAAGCCATTTAGGAGTGAGACAAGGTTGTATACTGAGCCCTTTGCTATTTACCTTTTTTATAAATGAACTGGCAATTCAAATTCAAGAAAACTGTTCTAACGGTATCCAGTTGCATCCAGATATTATTCAAATATTTCTTTTATTGTTTGCAGACGATATAATATTATTTTCTAGTACAATTAACGGTCTTCAAAGTGAAATTAACAAATTAGAGAGGTATTGCAAGAATTGGAAACTATCAGCTAACCAGAGAAAAATGAAAATTGTTTTAAGTTTAGGGTTAGGGACCTAATCCAATGTAGTAGTTAAATGCATGAGTACCAATTGTTTTCCTTTTCCATTTTTAATACTTTGTTCACAAAGAAAGACGGGAGACCAAAAACGTCAGAAGTTAAATAAACGATGAAATGGTTTAATGTCGAAATTTTGGGCTGATGGAAATCGGCCTCCAGCAACTTTCACCTCTAGATCTACATATTTTCAATAATAATTCGAAGTCCAACTCACCGAACATGCCCATGTCTCACTCATTCCTTAGCGCGATCCACATTATCCTTACTGTGTTCCCTACAACACTTTTCTGTCACGACAGCCCACAATGATTTTTATACAAGCACACCATTCATGCATGCACCTTGAAATCAACGTCTGACGCCTGATGTCAACAACCGTTTTCAGTTCAAACCATATCGGCTGATTCAACACAGCATGGTATCTTGTAGATTACGGAATAGGGCGATCGTGCCAAATGATATCGGGACCATTCGGCAACCGTCAGTAGATTGAAAGCACGAGGCACCAAGTCTACCCGTAACCTTCATAATAGTCCGCAACCAATTCGACTCATTCCGTTCATTTCCGTGACGTCACAGGAATGACTAGCTAAATTTGCACACTGTGCAACAATGTGGATGTAACTCAGTCGGTTAGCTGTCAGACTAACAATCCAAAGGTCGCGGGTTCGCGTCTGATGGGTTCTCACAAACTGGTTGCCTGTCTCACTGACATGTGACCTACGGCTGGGAATGTCCTCACGAGAAAATGTGGTGCTGAATTCTAAAGGTGCTCCTTAAATTTATATCACTTATGAACAATGCTAGTAAGAGAAACTTAGAAAACTTGTCCATCTATATCTATAAAGCATTTAATCATAGAAACAGTGTATTGCTACCCACAGATGTTTCATGTAAATGTAAATTTTGATTAGTACTATAGGCCTGTGGCCTTTGAACATGTTGAGTATTAAATAAAGATTCATTGATTGACATAAAGTTACATTAGTTTTCATTAATAGACAGTAGAGGACGTAACGTGTACGCGAGACGGTCTGCCATTACGTGTACATGTGACTACCTGATAGATGGCTGTACGTAGGCAAAGTGATGAACATGATGAAAGTCTGATCATGTTTCGCTCACACCCGTGATGATCTACTGATGAACGTAAACAATCAATAGGTGCCGCAATTTGATGAGTGGCATGGAAGTAAATATGTCATTAGAAAATACCACGGGAAACGTAAGTACTACCGCGGAATCAACTTCATGGTATATCCATCCGAGTATATCCATCCGAAAAAAAATCGGAAAAATTGCGCCCAGTAAAGTGCACTACTCCTCAAATTGCGGTTAGAGAGATTCTGGTCGGTGATGGCTTATACGTAAACTCAGCAGTTATATATATGGACTAAATAATAGTTAAAGGTTAAATTCAAAAAGACACAAAATTCAGCATTGTTTCCTTAATAGTTTAAATTTGTCAAGCATAACGTATTGTGAACATCCTATTTTCCATATCACATCAAAACATGATCGAACTTGTTTAGAAGTCGATGTAACACTACTAACTATTGCGTTGGGATGACTGTTGATTATCTGTTCAGTAGCAGGCTGAACCCAGGCACCAACGGGCCTGATTTCAACATTCCGATTTCCCATCACATCTGTGCTGATCACAGGCTTCATCATTGCCTTCATCCCGGCAGACCCAAATGTTTTTGTTTTCGCCGCCATTTTCTTTGAATGTTGTCGAAAAGTATACTTCCTTTTTATACGAATAGACGTTACAGTATAATTCTACACATTGACTATCAAACTTGCATATAGCCTTGATAGTACACATGCACTACCCTTTTTGTAATTTGTGGTATCAACCAGTAACTTTGCAAGTTTTGTTCTGAAAAAGAATGATTATTGTTCGGTTTATTCCAATCTACACCTTTACACAAAGATGTAAGGGAGGCTACTCTACAGGCCAATAGATCAAAACTTTGAGTGTCAGCAGAGCGTGAAAGGGTAAGACAGAAAAAAGTGTTCAAGACAATAAATAGTAGTGTTTATGATTTGAAAACAATAGTTGCATCGCTGCAACTGACAAGACTGGCTAGGGAGAGGGGAGGATTGGCAAGTACCACTACCAAATGCGCTTTGACGCGGCTCTCGGATTGTGATTCACAAAAGGTTGATGGTGTAACAGTTGCTACTCCCTGTTCGCCTACGACCTGATTCGATTTAAATGCTCGGATCCCTCTTTAACAAATAAGATTAAAATGGTGGTACTTAGAAACACAACCATTCACATATACACAATGCAACGGCTTTTGAGACCAAAGCATTACGCGTTAACAAACCATAAAGACTAAAAGAGAAATGGTTTACAAAATATATTTATCATTTAGATTTATTAGTTCTCCAAGTGCACTTTCAGTAAGGTAACTACCTCAGGACCATGAGCGCCATCGCAGTTGCTGAATGCTCATTAAACGGGTCATAAGCACAGAAGTAAGGCAAAAGTGTGAGAAAAAAAACAAAAACACTTCCGCTTCACAGTACCTCACCCTTCCCAATCCTATTCAATTGTTTTTTTCACCATCGTTTCCTGGACTGGCAAAATGTTTTTTCAAATTGGATTACACTGCCCAAAGGTAAAGTCTAAACCTCTGACCCTAAGGATCGGAAATGTACCCTAACCCTAAAGATCTGAAAAGATGCTATACCCTAACCACTAACCCTCTAAGGATCGAAAAAGGTTGTTTGACTCTAAAGATGCGTCAGCTTTGTAAGTATTGTAAAGGGTACCTAACCCTACATCCTTCCCCTAATAATGGGAGATGGGCAGTGAATGGAGATGGAACAATTACCGCGATACAGCGAGACAGCACTGGAACACAGTATCATGATAATTGCTCCGCACCAAGCCACAAGGACTGCACCCAGTAAAGTGCCCTCTATCCGGTAACTAGTTGGGTCCTTTTCATCATGACATGAATGTTTCCTGGAAATATTCCATCCATGACCAGTGATAATTGTAAAACTGAGACTAGGATACGCTTCCAAGCTAAAATATTCAAAATATGTTGTTGTCAATTACTTACTTGGATATAAGATGTCCATCAAGTTAGGCGTTAACCTCAGGTAGCGTGTTATACTGATTTCAGAGGTAACATACTTGAACACAGTCATCATCAACTCATTCACCAAGAAAGCTTTCTTCAAACCATTGTGATAAAATATTTACCTGAGTTTATGCTACAGAAAAAGAATGGAAACATTACAGCAAATTGATCAATGATACATTAGTCCTGGCCTTTAAGGCAAGACAGCAGTTGTCCAAAGCAATATAGATGTGCACTTGATGTGTTTTTGAACTAAATGAATTGTGTGGACTGGTACATTATTGTGTGATACAACTGAAAATTTATTCCCCTGTTCCTGCAGTTAGAATGACAATCAGTTTGCAAATGCTGTTAAGTTGTAGGAAGGATATCCCATCATCCCAGTGACAGAGTCCATGAACATTCGTGGTCTCCAGAGATCAGGACTGCTGAGTCCTGAAGCAGACGGAAAAAGTCAAAACACTGCACAGAGTGGTCTCCCCTTCTCTTCACCCACACAGGCCCAGCATATCCCAAACATGCCGGTAGGTGGCACTAGTTTGTTACAGGAGAGAGATGTAAAACCATCAATTGCAATCCAATTTGTCCAATATACTACATTTTCATGAATGCAACTTTTCTGCCTCACCTCAGATGGAGTATGTTTGTATGCATAAATAACCTTCTTATTTGATGGACCTGAGAAACACTAGTAACTTTGGATGAGGAATACCTTCATAACATGTATTATGCTCTCTCTTCTCAGTTCTATCATCAAGGGATGAGTTTTTTTACAACATAAATTAACTGAAGATTTGCTTTAAATGCAGACTGAGCAGTCAGTGTGGACACCAAATCCCTGTTCCATTATCATATGCAGACAGTATTATGAGAAAATAATCTTTATTACAAGAAATCAGTCTTTTGTCCAGTAATCAAACAGCTTTCACATTAAGCAGCGACTAACTTAAGGTTGGTTTTCAGGATTTGTTAGCATCCAAGGACCCTCAAACCATTACAGTACAAGACATGACAAGAGATTTTCAACACTGATCACTGTGTATAAGCTAGTACAGAAATCTTAAATAACTTACTGTTTTACATAAATGATATTTTGTTTGACTATACAAACAGTATTTGCTTGAAAAGTTCATCAGCTTTGCTTGCAGGTCGTTATCTCCCGTTGGTCATAGACATCAATACTTTCATTAGTATTGCTTATTTCATCTTGCAGAACTGTTTTGTAGATGGTTTCTTGTAGAAAAGAAAGGCAGAAATGACCTGACTGTTTCACTTTCTAGAGTGTTTTATCTGCATGCTAATTTTTAGGTTTGTTTTGCAACGGACCTTTTCATTGTACCTGTTTAAGAGGCTGAGGGATACCAGTCTTGTATATCTTGAATTTGCAGCATCTGGATATGTTGGTTTCAAGGAGAGATTATTTGACCTCATCCATCCAGTCAGACTAAGTAAACGTATCCTCAGTACTTTTCGTTACACTCCACCACTGAGTCTAACAAAACCTTATGGGAGGTCACGTTAGGTAACCTTTGAGATTGACCAATCAGAGCACAGCTTATCAAATCGCGAAAGTGCACATTTGCACATCCCTTATGAACTGTTCATCTCGAAAAGGTTCGTACCCGAACGATTCCGAAAGCTATTTAGCGTACAATCGCTTCCGGGTGATGCACACACGTACATACAGCCATGACAACGGTGAGTAAACAGTCACTGAAAATAGTGTTTTTGACAATATTCAAGGACGTTATCTTGCGGAAATATTAGCTAATGGTAACCATGTCATCAGAAACCCCAAAGTGTATATACTGCAGGTCAAATAACTGTGTTATATGCTGATTTTTGTTTGTTGAGAGATCTGTGTCGGTGACCTGAATATTTTGAAAGTCCCTCCAGTCCTTAAATAGTAGCCGTTGTCTGATTGGTTAAATCTATTTAACCTTCTCGCATTTGATTGGACTGTCATTGGTTGCTCAAAGGTTACCTGACGTGACTTTTTACTAGGTTTTGTTAGACTCAGTGGTGGAGTGTAACGAAATACACTGAGACAAAGTTTACTTAGACTGTCCATCCAGTGTTCATGGTTTTCACCAAAGTGATAAAAGTCTTCAACAAGCTTACCCTGATTTCCTCATTATGCTTAGACTCCTTTATAAATCTGCCTTAAAATACCTTTTAACTGACTGATATAAGAGAAGACTTAAAGAGTCTCAATGACTCTTATGAGTGAATATTTGAGTGTCATTCAGACCACAGTTTACATCATGTAGTGTTTTTTAAGAATAACTTAAGTACTTGCTGTATCTGGTGTGATATGATTTACATGCTGATCTGTTTCTACAGGGATCAACTGCATATCCACTGTCAGGCATGTCATTGGTTTCCCAACTTGCATCACCACCCGCAGCAGGAAGTCATGCTGCCGCTCTCCAACAGCTCCATCTACAAAGCACAGCAGGGTAGGCAACTCTTCAGTTCTCTTCAGGGCAGGTAACTCATTTAGCTCTAACTGGGGTAGTTGACTCATTCCTTAGTACTCACTGATGCAGGCAAGTCATTCAACATTCAAAATGGTGGATAACTCATTCAGTATTCAACAGGGTAGATAACTCATTCAGCACTTAAACAGAGTAAATATTCTCACAACTCACAAATGGTGTCGATCTCACTATATGCCTAAAATGCTAAACAAATATGCCCATGTGATTATAATTCTGTGCAAACCTTTGAGCCTGGGCCAGATAATCCAGTGACTAACAGCATAAGCATCAGCAGTTGAGATATGATGGTATATATCAACCATGTCAGCGAATCTGACCACCTGATCCTGTTATTCACCTCTTGCAAGCATGGGTTACTAAAGACCAATTAGGGCTCAGGAATTTCCTTGTACTCTGTATATGAAGTAGTTGCACTTGTTATCCAATCACTACCGGTGGCTAAATCATTCAAGGGTAGCCCCATGCAGAGATGCAAGTTTGATACCTTTTATGGATCAATGTCTGAATCCTGTGATTACTTCTATAATGTTGTTAAAATATTTCTAGTTTACAAGATACAGGTTATCCCCATATGAATATGTTTGACTTACGTTACCAATATAGCAACTAAATGGAAAGAGGATTGAATGAGTGAGTGAGATGGGTTTTACAACCCTTACAGCAATATTCCAGTAATATGACAGTGGGTGACACCACATGTAGGCTCTATACATTGTACAGTAGAGAGGAGACACTAGAGATCACTTTTTGGATTGCAGAGTCCAGCCAGGCCAGAGTTTACTGAGCAGCTTCCCCAAGGTAAGCCCTGCAAGGAATTTAGCTGGGAGGTTTGGTGTGAGGAGTTCAGCTGCCCGGGCGACTCACCCCCAGGATTACTACTACCGGAAGTGGCGACGCCTCAAGAAACTCATCAAAGACACCGTGTTTGTAAGTTATCTGTCTCATTTCATGTCAGAGTCAACTCAACTTTACATTTGACGAATATTACAATAATCACTGATGATAAATGTATGCAAATATAATCCAAAATAATTCATAAATCATTTGGCCAAATGGTATACATTGAAGATTTATTAGATAAGCTTTTATATTTTCCTGACAATGTAGATCAATGGGTCTGTGTGTGACGAGGTCATTCGCATAGAAGAGAAGCTGGCCCGGTCCAAGGAGGAGAGAAGGTAGGTCTGCTGTCTGTGATTAGATATGTGTCATGTCTGAGATTGTGTCAGGGTAATGAGATGAGACATGTCTCATGCATGAGATTGTGTCAGGGTGGGGAGGTGTGTTATCTCTCATATAAGATTGTGTCAGGGTAAGGAGGTGAGATATGTGTCATGTCTGAAATTGAGTCAGGGTAATTAGATGAGATATGTCCCATGCATGAGATTGTGTCAAGTTAAGATGAGATATGTCTCATATCTGAGATTGTGTCACAGTAAGGAGATGAGATATGTCTGCAGTCTGAAGTTGTGTCCAAATATGGATTTGACGAAGGTCTTCCTTAGCCTGTGGGTGTGGGTAGCACATTGTCAGGGTCAGGAAATTATGCAGTGTACATGAGAATTGTTAGCATATTGACTTCACTGATGGACATGACTGATGTAGGTTCCTCCTGAGGAAGCTGCTGCAGTATCAGTCTCTGAGCGAGGCACCAACACCTCCGGTCAAGCAGGAAGTGACCACACCATCAGTTAAGACAACAAAAAGTCCAGTTGTGTTGGCATCACCAGCATCCGAGACAACGATGCAAGAAACAGCCACACCCATCCCAAGCAAGTCCAAGTCAGCAAAGAAGAAGGCCCCGCCCACCTCCACAGACAAGAAGAAGAGTTCCGCCAGCAAAGAGCTTATTGGTGAGTCACCACATACCTGATAGTGCTCATCTCACAAAGTCTGTGTAGACTGACCAGGAGCATTTTCCAGTAACTGTTCATATTTCATTTGTTAATTTTCTTTACTAAAGTATTGCATTTTTTTTCATTTTCCAACATAAATAATGTTATTAATCCACAGAAATAAATTGTCAAAATATCATAGCTATGATTTGTCTGTATTTATAACATATATGCCATAGGTCATATTCAACTAATTGCAAGCTCTCAGCAGCATGTGCACCAACTGGGTCAACATTCCACCAAGGCTTATCATTCAGGTAGCTGATCTCAGCTGAGGTTTTATGTAGGCGAATTGACTGCTTGACTGGAAAGGTACTTGTTCTGCAAATGCTCTTGTTTTCATATCCGATCAGATGAACAGTGTATCTATTCTTGTGTCTTAGTTTCACTTCATGGCTCATAGTAAAGTTAGGGGAGGTGTATTAACTAAGATAGAATCACTAGTCTGACAAGAGGCAGACCAGACTAACTGCTTCTTGACTAGAGAATGGTGTTGTGCCTTAATGGACCTGTTACTCACGTACCCACTGTTTTCAGAGTCTATGCAACCAAAACCGAAGAAGAGTAAATCAGCAGGAGCCAATCGCAGGATAGCGATTCCCCTCATCCCCCTGGACCCCACCGGCCGCCCTGTCTTCCCACTCGTTCTAGGGGACTTGACTGTCCACAGCCTAGGGGAGGTAACTGCTTACTACCTTAACACCTTACACAACTGCACCCTCTTGCCTCTACACCTTTGTGTCTGACACAACCACAATCATTTTCTGTATGACAATACTTTGTGTATGACAGTTAATTTGTGTATGACATTGACTATGTTTACAATGATTGTATGTGTAATGATAATGATTGACATTGTGTATGACAATATCATTTTTTGACTTTCACATTGTGTTTGGCAATTACCTTTTGTATGACTTCTTGCCTGCATTACAATTGCACCATGCATACTTTCAGCTGAACCCAGATCGCTCCTGTTTCCACTCTGCTGAAGCTATCTTCCCCGTCGGCTTCTGCAGCACCCGTGTCTACGGTAACATGACAAACACTGACGTTCGCTGTCTGTACACATGCAAGATATCCGACTCCGGCTCCAGTCCAGTGGTGAGTGACACTGGCAGGGTGAAGGAGGTTGGATTAAACAGGATTTATCTCCACCCACTCCAAGGGTGGATGTCAGGTCCTCATTATGTAGGAGGTGCCAGTAAGAAGTCCCTCATGGGAACTGAAAAGATTTATTTCATGTATATTGCATTACTGCAAAGGACAAGGTATGATAAGGGTGGTTTTTGGCCCACTAACAAAATTGGCTGAAAACATGTTATTTGTTTAGAGACAAGTTAGCTTTGCATAAAAATGCTATATTTTATATGTTCTGAGGTGTAATTTTTCTGCAGAGGGGCCCCAAATGGGTTTTATCAGTTCCCATGAAAAATAACAACAAGTCTGAAATATCATTGTGCCATAATGGCTTATTTACAACTGTTATTTTATTTACATACATATTACAGCAGTTTTACGACAGCTAGTTATGCTGAAAAACATGTCAATGTCAGTAATAATGTTTTAGCTTCAAGGGGCCCAATTAGGGTTGCAAAACATTGTTAATTCAATTACTTGCCAATTGTGTCCCCAAAATTGTGTCATTATTCACAGCAATCTTTGCAAATGTAATCCATGGGTCAATTTTACAACATGTAAGCATGATAACAATCATGTTGCACTAAGAATTACAGGGGCCTGTTTTGGGTGAAGCTACATTTTGGGCACAGCTTCATTCTAACAAGTAAGTGGAGTCAGTATTTACCACCAGTTTTAGCAAATATACAGTTACCATCTCAATCATCATATGTTATTACAATAGCCAACCATTTTGCACTAAAAATCACAGGTCTTGACCTCAAAGGGGCCCATTTCGTGTGAAATTTCATTGTCAGTGCAGGTTCATATTAACACCATGCACATGTTAAAGTCAGTATTCAAAAGACTTCACAGAGTAATTATTCACAACTTATCCACTTTAAAGATGTAAAACATACATTATTACTCTTCATTCACACAGTCATCAATCTCAGTATCTGATTCACTCTCAAGAACTGCAGTATTCAAAAGTGTATAAACCTAAAGTAGATCAAAATGTATAAAATATGAATTTAAAATATTGGGAACAAAATATTTGGGCCACTAGACCCACTTGAAAAGGTGAATGGTCAGTGTCTTAAGAAAAGATTTACATGATGTTAATTAAAGCTTGTTTCACCAGTGTTGTAACATAGATTACCAAACTTAAGAAAAAAATTACAATATTTGGATTTGATGTGAAACAGTTTAGTTAAACAATGTAGGCTTGATAAACAAACTTTGAAAAAAAGAAAGAAAAGTTACATGGATTTGAACCTGCATGTCTGATAACAAAAGAAACCAACAGTCCACTATTGCAACCATTAGGCTACATATTCCTTTGCCTCCCAGTGTGAATTTAAGCTTATATATTACACTTTACAACTATGTATGACTTGACCTCTGCTTGTGTTCATCACCTGCTAGACCTTGATACAATGTTCTTATTCTAGCTAAAACATCCTTTTCATACAGTTAAGTGTAGTCATTTTGGTTAAATGAAATCTAATATGTCATTGGAAACATCAAGGTACATAAGTTGATGTTGGAAAAAGCATATGTTTATATGTATACATGGCAATCCTGTTGAATGACAGTGTTATTTTGACAGTGACAGGTGACTCAAAGGTGTCTGATACACAGATGATAGTAAAACTATGATCAAATTCGTACATAATAACAAAGATTTTCACTTTTAGAGTACTGCTTGATCATATTTTGAAAATCTTCAGACATCTTCTTACTTTTCTAGCAGAGACCATCAACCAAACACCAGTGTTTACATCTCATAAATCTGCCTTGTTGAGTGCCTAATATGATATTGAAAATTTTAATAACGATGTTTGATATGTGTATTTTAGAGCACAAAACCATTCAAAATATTTTGTTTTTAAAGATTGTTTTTAAAGATGTTAGTTTAGGTCAATGTTTATTTTTTGAGATGTTGTATGGGGCAATTTCATAAACCGAAAAAATGTACTTTTTTAAAAGTTTTTATGTGAGCAAAAGCGTGACCCACCACAATTTTTTAGGTGTACATTCTAATTTACTCGCTTCATATGTGGTGAAAAAATTGGGATGGGTCACGCTTTTGCTCACACTTTTCTATCACTCTGAAAATCAGAAAATGTAGGTTTCTAGAAGATGTTGTAAAATATGTTAACTTTGAGGTCTTTAAAGAGGAAAACTAACAACACTATAAACATAAAAATGCAATTGGAGGTAACTTCAACAATTAATTTAGCTCCTTTTATGCTAAAATTATCGTGTTGTAAAATTTTGATAATCATGACATGTTGTGAGTCAATAAGGGCCTCTATCATACCTTGTCCTTTGCTGGCAAACAAAGATAAGTTGGTCCGGCTCAGAGAACATGTTTATGAAAAGTAGGCAGTGCATGGCAATGAACAAACACACCTTGCTCATAAAACACTCACACTTCACACATCTCACTACACCCTGGCCCGTGGACAACCAGGGGTTTTTCGCTCACAATGGCAAGCCCCAGTAGGTGGTACTCATACATGCTGATACAAGTCAAATGTCAGGTCGATGTTCAACTTGTCCTTGTTTGCCATGTTCAAGTACCCCCAGAATTAATTCTGCTTTAGCTTGCCTAGCAGTAGCAGATATTGTGATTTATGGTTTATACTGTGCAATTTTAGGGAATGTAGATTAGTTCATTTCATCATTACTTTTGGGGAAATTAAAGTTTCCAGATCTTGGTCTGTTTAGGAATATACTGGAGCTCATTTCTTGTTTCCTAATAGTGAAATCTTGTAAAGCCTCAGATGTGAGAAACCTACCACAGACCTGTTTCTGATGTCTCCCATGTCATGTTATTGCTAGAATATTGCTTAAATGTCATAAGTCACTTGTGATGCTCCCTCATGATGATGGTGGTGTATTGCTCCAGATGTCTTTAAACCCATCTCACTTCCTCTTTGCACTAGTTTGAGATTGCCCCTGACGACTGCCCTGACAAGGTTTGGAAGGCCAAGTCCCCAGCAGAGTGTCACAGCATGCTACAACGAGCCATCGTCAAGGCCAAGTGAGTGGGACACGCCTCTCATGACATTTACATTTAGGTTGAGGGTGACAGTATGTCTTTTTTCAATGACCAGGCTATGGGGTTGCATCGTGGTTGCATCACCACGTTGAAGACCTGGGTTTGATAACCCACATGGGTACAATGTGTCACGCCCATTTCTAGTGTCCCCCACCAGGATATTGCTGAAATGTTGCTAGAAGCAGCGTAACATGAAACTCACTCACTCACTCAATGACCAGGCTACACCAATCTAAGTAAACTTAGTCTCAGTACTTTTCGTTACACTCCACCACTGAGTCTAACAAAACCTTATGGGAGGTCGCGTCAGGTAACCTTTGAGGTCGACCAATCAGAACACAGCTTACCAAGTCGCGAAAGTGGACATTCGCATATACCTTTTGAACTTTTTATCTCGTACCCGAACAATTCCGAATGCTATTTAGATTACGTGTGCTTCCGGGTGATGCACACAGTGTATGTACAACCATGACAACGGTGAGTAAAAAGTCGCCGATAATGGTGTTTTTGACAATATTCAAGGATGTCATCTTGCGAAAATATTAGCTTATGGTAACCATGTCAACAGAAACCCCAAAGCGTATATACTGCATGTCAAATAATTGTGTTATATGCAGATTTTTGTTTGTGGAGAGATCTGTGTCAGTGACCTGAATATTTTGAAAGTCCCACCGATCCCTAAATAGTAGCCATTGTCTGATTGGTTAAATCTATTTAACCATCTCGCGTTTGATTGGATGGTCATTGGTTCCTCAAAGGTTACCTGACGCGACCTTCTACTAGGTTTTGTTAGACTCAGTGGTGGAGTGTAACCAAATACACTGAGACAAAGTTTACTTGGACTGCTGACTGCACAGATGACTGCACAGGTTAAAATGTACTGAAGTGTACAGACACACTGCAGATAGGGAATCTGTTAACACAGTGCACACATTTATACCAAATATGAGATGGAAATCACTTCAGATAGAACAGGGACTTGATTGTGTCATCTTTTCATTTTGTAGTTGTTTTTAGATAATGCAAATCATTAAATTTTTGCGAGCATGATATATTTGCAAAAATTGCGAATGACTTAAGCTCGCAAAAATATCATGACGCAATTTGCTGGTAGAATGCAATGAACAATCAGCAATTAAACCTGTCCTATCTTTGCTTTATTATTCACCACTTCATATAAATTAACAATAGATCTAGACAATACATATATTAAGCAATGACAACAACGCGAAGAATGACAAATTACTAGCATTACTCGTACTCACATGTCACATGTCAAACAATGGCGCCAACCACGAAACACACATTTCTTGGAGACTGTTTGAAAGGCCAAGACCATCAGGTGGGCGTGGATAGCTTTCATGACACTTATCTGGAGATCAACAGCTTCGCCGACACTGACTAGACTGGTCCTTAATCAGTGCCAATTTATTAGAATCATTCCGTTTAATTTATTCCCTTTGAACTGTTTTAAGCTTATATGGCCTATTCAGCAAGTGTTGTTTTTAGGAAAACATCACTGATTGCATACATGCGGAAGTACTCCACTAAATGGTGTTCAAGATTAGCAGCAAACTTTAATATGTGATTGGATTTACTTCAGATAAAACTTTCAGATGCAAGTGAGCTTGGAAACTGTCAAACTAAACTATTTCTGAGAATTAGGCAAGTCGCAAAAATATTGTGACGCAAAAACATCTGTTGGTCGCCACTCGCAAAAATATCATGACGCAAAAATTTGGGGATTTGCAGTAGTTACTTTATGTTGTTTTGACATTTTCCAGTTCTATATACCACCAAAACAAATGTTTTTTTTATTTAATTATGTGGTCAGCCCTATTTAAGTGGTCAGCCCTATTAGTAAACACCCAGGACAATGTTGCATAACCTTGTCTTTTCATGCTGCAGGGGTGTGGAACTGACCCCGACAGCCACTAGCGGGGTGGACTTCTTCGGGTTGACCCACCCTATCGTCCAGAACCTAATACAGTCTCTGCCAGGGGCCAGGAAGTGTGCAGGCTACAAGTGGCACAAGTTCGAGGTCAACAAAGGGGAGGTAATCGACAACATCATTCACTGTAAGAATGATCCAATGGTCAACTATGAGGCACTGCGGAAACTGGTGGCAGCCTCAGGTAGGTTGTGACTTCATCATAGTGATTCATTGTGTCCTGATGGTTTATAATGCCATGTGTGTCACACAGGACTAGAGTGAGTGAGTGAGTTTAGTTTTACGCCACACTCAGCAATATTCCAGCTATATGGCGGCGGTCTGAAAATAGTCGAGACTGGACCAGGATTAGAAGTCAGAGCTATCATAATTCAACAAGACAAGTGTAGCACTAACGTCTGTATGGAGAACTTGTGCCTGGGTCCTGTTTCTGAAATCTGTGGTAACTTTAAGAGGATCTTATCTACTCCACAAGTGTATTGTAAACATCACATAAATGACTCCATTTACCATAAATATTTGTTAAACATACAACTGGTTGCCAAATAAATATGATCCATATGAGCTGTTACATATACAACAAGATCATTCTGTTATTTCAGGAGCTAAAGCTCAAACCATCTCTGCATCTGCTCATCTGGAACCTTCAACCAGTCTGAGGTCGCTGTTGACAAGTGGGCCCTTCAGTACGGCCATGTATACTCAGAAGTGATTGTAGAACAATGGGCCCTTCACCTGTCATGTATGCCGGGAAGAGATCCCTCTTGCCAGTGGCTTCAGTACAGACATGTATGCTCAGAAGTGTCCACCTTTTTCAACCAGTTTGGCATCCTTTTGACAAATGCACAAGTGCTGTCACAGTCTCTTCACTAAAGGCCTCATATATCAGTGGGAGATAACTCTTGTAGCCTCTAAGGCTCATCTCACCAAAAGATTCATGTAACAGAGATACTGATAAACATAAACTGGTGATCTTAGAACATGTAGAAGAGAACTGAAGAGTTCACGCTCACTGGCATTGTCTCAGTCATTGTCATCATTACGTCTCTTGTACCTTCACCATCATTGCATCACAGTCATCACAGTATCAGTCATCACAGTATCAGTCATCATAGTATCAGTCATCAATACACTACAATCATCATTATGACCAATGCAGGATCTATCTTCATCTGTTATTGAAAGATGTTTGTATATAAAGTTGAAATACATATGTTTGCCTCAAAGAATGTTAGCATCAGGTGTTTGATAACAGGATACCAGTTTTGATCCATGTTGTGGAGTGTGAATGTGTCTTGTGATTGTCTCCTTGTATATCGCTGATACATGTCCTACCTATCTACTTGTTAATATGGTTATATGTTAATGAAATATTTGACAGAGAAATACATACTGGCACTAATTTTATTTTTGTGCTGAAACAAAACTAAGAAAATAATAAAGATCAGTTATTTTGTTTTCAATAGTTAGTGATGTATTTTCCTGAATTATTACTATAGAGTCACATGTGGCTGATGCCCAGAGAACAGATTCTGTAGTACTATGATCTGATATTCAAAACTACTGTCTATTCAGGACCTTTATTGTTTCTCAGAGCAGCATCTTCAAACGTCATCTGAAGATATGCATACAAGAAGCTAAGTCTGTTCTGTAGATGTGTTGAGCCTTACATGAATAAAGTTTTCTCACATAATCATAATTGTGCTCTGAGTAAGTTGTGTGTTTAATCCTCTAGATAGCCTCAATCAAACTTTGTGTGCAGACTCTTTCAGTGTTGTCACAACCCCCTAGTGTACAGTACACAACCCTGTGCACTTAAAAGAGCCCACCAATCTGTTGGTATATGACCAGATGGTGGCCACATGAATATGTGCAAACACCTAGTTGCGGGTGCAGCAACATACTGTGAAATCTGACAAAGTACTGTCACTATGTGTCCTAGTCCACCCAGCTGTGAATGGGTACCTCGTTAGGATGAGACTGCCCCCATAAAACTTGGTGCGCCTAGTGGCAGCAAGAGTTGTATACTTCCCAGGGAGTTGAGATTGATAATACGATGTGCTGGTTGAGATTGACATCCGGTGATCGAGAGAAAAAATACGAGTGCCTTGAGCATGCACTAGTGCATGAATATGTGTAAATATGCTTTATCATATCAATCGCCCTAGTCTTTCTGGGACAAACCAAAGGATGTTCTCGATGATTTGGGACATGAGATACACTGGTGATTAAGTGATATGAGAAGCCAGTTTCTGACTTAGTGAACATAGTTTTTGGCTGCACTCAACAATATTCAACAAAACTAAAAATGGCAGCCATATGTACATAACCGAGGGTGCACCAGACAATCCACTGATCGATGGTACAACCATCGACCTACACAACTGAGATTCAATGGCATGTGAAGCAAGTAGGAGAGCCTGTCCATCCGTTTGTCACATCTTTGACAGGCATGGGTTTCTGAAGATCAATTCTTACCTGAATCTTCAATGGATGAAGTCCATAATGGTGAAATATTGCTAAGAGCCGTTTAAAACCACATTCTCTCAATAAATACTACTGTATGAAACAAGTTAAAAACAGCTACCACCTCGGCAGCAAGTAGACGACACCCATTTCGTCCTCATCACTGTAGATTCGATTATTTACAGACCACCGCCATACAACCTAAATATTGCAGAGCGGGGCGTTGATTAAACAATAACCATCCGTAGGCGCAGTAAAGAAGGAAATATGACATGTCGGTGAAGATAAAGAACTCTCCTAGGTTAAGTGCTCCCAATCGCAAGTGTTGTCTCCATTGGAGACCTCATGCAACGTCGATATTCTGGGGTCGGATTTGGTCGAGGTGCATGACGTCATGGCCAGATGCCGTAGATAACGTGGAACTGTCGTCACAGACAGATACACCTCTGTTGATGGGTGGTACAAATGTCGGAAATGCTTGTTTCGAATCCGTCTGTTTTCATGTACGGTCTTACTTTAATTACTGGTGGGTGGCACTTTGAGGATGTTCCATGATTTGATGAAAACGCCACCATAAAAGCCAAATGGTGTTTCACAAGAAAGGCACTGAAAACATTCGATGTCGATTACATTTGCCCCTGAGCGTATGATTCTTGGACAGTCCGAAATATTCTCGTAGTTATTGTCATTCTTCAGAGATCGAAGTTTCCCTTGTGGTTGTTGAGAATTTGAATTAAAGTTTCAAGATAATATCAAAACAAGATCTCAAAGATTTGAGAAAGGAAAACGCAATGTCGTGAAAAGGAAAACACTAAGGGTACATTGGGAGCACGGAAAAAGTGCAAAGGTCAGTCAACGTATTGGTACTGGTGTATGTTGAGCCTCCTTTGTAGGGTAGTGAATGATACAGGGTTTTATTTATGGACGTCGTGGTGTACGTATTTACAATCGTGGTAATCCAGTTAGAATTGGCAACTAACTTACTGTAATTGGTTGATGAATGGCACGTATCCCAGTTCATCTCAGTTGCGTTTTGGTCCTCAGTAACCCGCGCTTGTATGAGATAACTAACAGGATGGAGTGCTGAAGTTCGCTGATTTGGTTGACACGTCATCATTTCCCAAGCACGTAGATCGATGCTCACGCTGTTGATCACTGCACTGATTGTCTGGTCCTTTTCGATTTTTTTCACAACCGCTGCCCTATATTTTGCTGGTAATATTGCTGAACTTATATACTGTAATAGGTATAGGATATTATATTGTACTTAAGGCATACGTTATCATGGAAAGGCTGCAGCACAGATCACAAACGAAAATGTTTTACATTTCCAAGCTATTTAGATCATTTTTATGTAAAACTGCACGAAAATATCTTGTAAAGAGAATTGAAAGCAGAAATAAACAGCTTGTAGATCAAACTAAACATCTATAAATTAACTGTAAACACCTATAAGTCCATAGGCTATGTTTAAAGACCTGTTGTCGTTACTACTGTCCATCATACAAACTGTATCATTGAATGCTGCACATGGTCTCTGCGTTTCACCTGTTTTATTTCATTAAACTAAGGCTAGGCATCTATGAATTCCCGAAGAGGGTTAACTGAAGGTGTTTCAAGAAGAATCAATTTTCGTTTTAAAAGCCGGCATAACTTTTGTATCAAGTAAATAAACAAGATGGCAGCCACCACTGAGAAAATGAAAACGTTGATGAAACGAAAAGACGATCTCGAATCTCAGGTTAAGGAACTTCACGCCTTGCTTGACTCGGTAAGAATTAGTAAGACTATGATATGTATGTATGGATTTGTAATGAATCTTAAAATGACACTGTCAAACATAATGGCAGCACTCTTCAAATTTAGCATGCATGACATGGCACTTTCTTGTTATAAAAGGAAAAACAGAGCCCTTCTAGGATTTGTTCGCTACCCAGATATGTTCGCCACCCTTGCCTATCAGAGTGTCATGAATCTAGCGAGGATGCCTAGCACTCACAAACATGAACGTCTCCTGAATGGAGAGATTGTATTTTCATTGTCTCTTGTGAATCGTATCCAAGAAAACAGGAACACTTTGTCATGATGTGCTTATTGTTAAATTGCGCTGCATGTGCCTACCACTTCATCATTATTGAAAGGATCTAGTTATGTCTCTGTTATACAGCAAAAAAGTGTGGGAACAGATGGTCCTCTCATTGACACAGAAGGTTTTCCCCGATCAGACATTGATGTGTACTCAGTTCGGCACGCCAGACATCAGATAGCATGTAAGTTTTGAGTATTGTATGTTCACTTGCACCCTTCAAAAGTGTACATTATTATGATTATTTATTAAGACTTTGCTCTATTATTGCTTCTTAGAACCACATGGGTATCATGTTAGCACATTGTGTGTCTAGATGTTTTTATGTAACTTTATAAAGACTCATTGGCAAAGTCAAAAAAAGGTTTATTTTTCTCAAATACTGAAATCATTTTTTAACAGGAAAGAAACACTCCAGTGGTCAAAATGTTGTTGAGGAAGGGGAGTAATTTGATTTCCCAGCAACCATATGTCAGTCTGTACAATCTGGTATGCACACTGTTTTCTGAAAAAAACTTGAGTTTGTAAACAACTTGTTGAATATTAGTTTAAAAGGTGTTGCCATCTTTTCCAAGTTTGATGTATTTCAGCTTGACCTTACTCTTGAACATTACACATGCTTTCTTTTTGGTTTATATATTCATAGGTTGATATTATATATAATGGTTGACATTAAAGGTCGATTTACGAGGGTTGGTCCATCAAATCAATATGCTGATTCTAGCAAGACGCTCCATCTGAATGATAAATCATATTTGACAAAAGGTACAAATAGATTGCTCAAATCAGCATGTTGCGAGTGTGTAGAGCCAGCTGCAGTTTTTTGGCAAGTTGGATGTATCACATCCTCGATATCTCCAGGATTTACTTTCCGAAAAGTCTCCACTATACCCTCGATTCATCTACGGCTATGCCCGATAAATTTATCACCTCCCTTTACTGGCTTTTTATCCAGTCAGGTGTCTACCCTGGGAAGTTGAGCGAACCAATCACAACTCACTCTCGCTTTTTAACCCCCTGGATGCCACAGGGACATATATGTCCCTCCTCTACATACCTCACCTGGAAATCTAATAAAATTCTAAATATACCACGCATATACAAATACTTCACAATTTTGAATTCTGCGGAAAATTCCCAGTTTCTTGATACCATCCACTATTATCTCAGACCAAGCTATAGTGCTTAGAATCGCCTTTCAAAATAGGCTTCATCGTAAATGTTGCCATTTTTCAAACTGTACAAAATCGAGATTCACAGCGTTATTCGCAGTATGTTTTGAAATGTGAAAATCGGATAATTACTGGTAGTAATGAATTTCAAAAATAGTATATTAATGATCACTGATATCAAGTTCTCATGTAACCAGTAATGGTAATTCTGAAACGTCACCGATGTACCCAGAATCGGTTGGGGTGTTTTCGAAAATACGCTTACACGAACGCCGAAGTGCGCTTTCCGCCATATTGGATAGTGTTTACAAAATCACGTTTCGAGAAGGCCGGTATTGAGACGCCTATTGCATCATGTACACTTCATAGTTAGCAGCGACAAATGCATCATTGAATTCCCCAAGCATCTTATAATCAAATTACAGAAGGTCTTTGTCACCAATACCAACTGTCTAGACAAAACGGAACGAAATATACTTTGTATGAAAACGAACACGGTGCTCGAAAGACAGCGCTTGACTGAAATGTAAACAAAGAAAAATTCCAATTTTACACTGCGTAGCATTTTCGGAAATTTTCCAACATCCAGCAGCCTAATCATTGCTTACAATGGCTCAATACGCTTAGTATATTCAGGGGAAGAGGATCGTAGCAAGAAAAAGCAAATTGAAAACAGATACAATGAAAGCATTTGGTAATTCATAAGAAACTGTCAAACTTTTAGTGCAACGTGACGCCATGATTGACGCAAAATCACGCAGAACGACAACGGTACTTATCGGCATTTCTGGCTTCTTCCGTCATTTACAATGTAAACGACAAGAACATATAACAACACACAGATAGTCAGAATAATTCTGATTACTTACATCTCACATTTATATACGAAAGATCCCTGAATCAAGCAAAAAGTCCTCGCAAATTCTCAGCGAAGCCGCCATTTTGAAAGAAATCGGTTGTCGGTAGTGATGTCACACGTCAACATTGTTGCACATATTAGGCAATTTCTTTGAGGTGAAGGTCGGTTGAACAAGAGTAAACACAATAACCATACCATTCCGATTGCACTTTTAGTATTTTGATGTATATTTTGCGTATCGTTCAGACACCTTTTCATGAAACTGATTTCAGTATGTACATATATCCATGTTCAACACCATATCACGTGCGGATATAAGGTATTCGTTTTTATTCTTTGAAAGCTTTTGATTGTTTGAATAATACATACATGGGAAATTGACTCAGTAAGTGAACTATACCACATTTTAAGCCTCTACACAAGTGTTGGAAGATCACACGTAGCCATTACTGCAACATGTGCTTTAGTTCCGGTGATGTGCAATATTCAATACGTTGGGGCATATATTGCAGTTTCACATGAACAGGTTAATAAACAGCGACTTAATTCCAACTTGTAAGTAAAACGGATAATATTAATGAAAATGATTTGTACATTTTATGAAATGTAGGGGCACACATACTACCATTTAAAGGAATTGTCTTGTTCATTGTATTGGTTTGTGTCATTTTTATAAACAAAACTATTATGAATATTAATTGACCAGGTGCGAGTTTGTCAAAAACGTTTCATGATTCATTATCATTTTTTTTCGATAATAAAGTCAATTCAAATTCGATTAAAATATATCTGATGGCAGAATATCTAACTCAAACACTATTTATACGAAAATTGTTAAAAACATATAAACCAGGTCATGTCGTAATTTGGACAAGCCTTACGTCCATATTCTAATACTTCTGTACTGAAAAAGCGATCTCTTTGTACCTTGCATTGCAAACTTATGAAGGGAATTGATTTCATAATCATGAGAAGAAAAGTCTATTTCCTAAATGAATATTCAATGAATAATCAGGTATTGTGAAATTTTCATTTACGCTAAATTGATGCTAGGCAGGTGCGCGTGTTGCTCACAATAAGATATGTAGTAAAACCGTGTAATTGTTGATATGTTCAGGATTTCAGTGATAAAACCATTCATTTTATATTTTGGGTAAAAAGTGTTGAATTCTGACACAGAAGCCGAGATCTTTTACACATTGAGTGGAAATTAGGTTAGATATTTACTAATCAGCACAGCTGTCTTTTTCCGACGCCACAAAATGCACAAAACATGTCGTGACGTCAACTAAAATGTCGCATTATTTTCAGTTTTTTCATTACATTTGAAAATGTGGCTGTTACTTCGTTAATAATGATGCAAAATTAATAAAAATACATCTACACAAACAGGAGAATATATGGGAATCTAAGAACTAAAATATGTATCGGATAGGGCCATCCAAATCGCTATTACCTGCTTTTTCATGTAGTACACTGGCATCTTTTCTTACAAATTGTGAAACTACCAAAAGGTATCCTCTCACACTGGGGAAATTTGTATTGGAATAGTTTGGTTCACTGTGAACAAAACATAACGAAAATATACTGTCCGTATCCACAGCAAATTCTCTCCATGTGATCGGAGTTACATTGACCTAATGTAAACCATAGCTGAGTTATGCCCCCTTATCTTTATACGTGCATGAATACTCTGTCGACGTTTGACGTCATAGAAGAAAATCGATTTTTGACATTTATTGCAGGTCATTTTTGATTTTGTGATTATGACATTATGCATTAGCACATACATCCATTTCATATACACTTATGTCGTTCAGATATCAAGCTGTATTTTCTTCGCTCACACTTTCCGTAAAGATGCCAAATTAAAAAAAACGTAGCAGAGTGTTTTTATTGGTGCACGATAAAAAACGGAGAAATTTACTGTTTTTCAACACACACAAAAGTTTTATACAACTTTTAGCAGTGTCTGTTTCTCAGACCCCTGAGGCAGCCGCATATATATTTATACTAACTGATGGGAAATTAAATATTCTACATTTCTGTGCAATTTCATAGCCGAACGCAGATCCAGTACCACGCGAGCGCAAATCACGCACAACGTTCACTCTTCAAACCTTACGAAAGTGTGCGCTTGAAAAAAAACTCGGCATCCAGGGGGTTAAATTATCTAACCGATTAAACTTGGCAAACAAACCATGCAGAGGTTCTCTGAAAGAGGTAGATGGGGTTCTTGCGTATATATTTAAAAAGTTTCGGACCTGTAAATTTGTCTGTATGATTTCCCCAAATTGTGAGTCGCACGGCGAGCAAACCTTCTCAATTGCGACTGCTGCCTTTGTTGATACTGGCAAGCTTGGTTATAATGGCGGCCTAGCTGATTGGCTACTGTGAGAATACGGAGCCAGCAAAGGGAGGTAATAAAATTATCGGGCTGACCCGTAGATGCCTCCAGGGTATAGTGGAGACTTATCGGAATGTATACCCTGGAGATATCGAGGATGGATGTGACCACAAATTTTGTTTTGGTGTCACTTGGTAAATGTTTCTAAATGAGCATGAAACATGACAATGTCTGCTTCAAAGTAACCATGCCTCAATTTTTCACAATTGTTTATTTTCAATTTCATGTTCTTTAATGAGATGGTTAGATGTTGTTGAGAATACAATCTTTATCAAACAACTTCTCTTTTTCTTCACTTTGGCAGTGCCGATTTCTTCACATTGTATAGCGCAGCAGATAATTGACACAAGTTCAGACATTGTAAAACCATGGAAACAAAAGGCTGCGAGATATCATGAGATTGACACTAATATCAACAGATCAAATTGTGTGAGAGGTATTCATCACAACCACCAAATACGTACAATGTATGGAAATTGTCAGGTCATTACGACGTGTTAGTCACGCTTTGCACTTATCATTTGGAAAAGGAATTTGTGTAGTTTGAAAATGTGATGGTGTCTAAGGTCAAACTGCATGAACAAAACATTTACCTTTGAAGTCGTGTGCTGCTGTCACACCAAGCATCATGAAGGGGTCAATTTGAACTGATGACCAACACATTCCCGAAGGTGAAGTGTCCTTTGTATTTGGGGCTGTGGCCTGATAGAGGGAGAAATATAAGATATCATGAGATATGTCAGGGAGACAAAGGGTGGTATGGAATATGTTCCTGGTTGTATAAACTTTTGATACGATTTCTGTCACTTTTGGGAAGATCTCTGCCACATTACCAACCCTAAAACAAGTCATTGTGACCTTTTGTATGGCAGATGGCCCCTCTGCTTTGAACTTGGAATTTACCCCATTATGGTTGGTCAATCACATATCACATCAGAACAGCCACCTCTGATTTAAACAGTCATTTGACTTGTGCTTCACTGTAGATGCTAATATTTATAGAAAACTGTTTCTGTCATTGTGAGCAGTCATTTTTAGAAAATAATATGTGCAGTTATAGGGTATAAAATGCATGTTTCCAGTTTCCACTATATTTAAAGTAGCGATTCAGTTTCAGTTTTAAAATTTGCTAATAGTGTATCTGTTATTTATTAGGGATCACAGTAAACTTGAACCTTCTGTATTGTGTTGACACAACTATATCCATGTTGGATCAGTTCAGCTCCACTCTGTGTGCTTGCGTTGACTGTTGTGGTCCTGTTACAGGTCTGCAGAACGACCACAAGGAAGTGATGAGGGAGATCGAGGAGGAGCTGGTCAACATCCACGCCCAGGCCAGACAGCGTCTCAGCAGCCGGGAGGAGGACATGGAGGTGGACAGGGAGAAGCCAGAGGAGAAACCTTTGGTTGCCTTTGCCAGGATCGACCGAGTGGAGGTCAACTGTCCAGCATCTCAGGGGGTAAGGAGAACATGGACATACTGAGATGTGCATCCCATAGAACTCCAACACTCAAGTTTGTTTAAATGCCCCAGTCTGCTCAAACATTCCAGACTGCTCGAAGAATCAATACTGCACAACCACTCCAGTCTGCTCAGACACTCAAATTTGCTCAAACACTCCAGTCTGCACTAACTCTCCAGACTGCTCAAACACCCCAGACTGCTCAAACACTCCAGACTACTCAAACACTCCAGGCTGCTCAAACATTCCAGTCTGCTCAAACACCCCTGACTTCTCAAACACTCCAGAATGCTAAAACATACAAGACTTCTCAACGCTCCAGAATGCTAAAACACTCCAGACTGCTCAAACTCTCCAGGCTCCTCAAACACCCCAGACTTCTCAAATGCTGCAGAATGCTAAAACACTCCAGAATGCTAAAACACTCCAGACTGCTAAAACACTCCAGATTGCTGAAACATACCAGACTGTTCAAACGCTCCATACCACTCAAATGCTCCAGACTACTCAAACACTCCAGACTACCAAAACACTCCAGGCTGCTCAAACATTCTTGTCTGCTCAAACACTCCAGACCACTCAAACGCTCCAGGCTGCTCAAACTCTTCAGATTGCTTAGGCACTTCAGACTGCTCAAACACTGTAGACGACCAAACCACTCCAGGCTGCTCAAACATTCGAGTCTGTTCAAACACTCCAAAGTGTTCAAACATTCCAGACCACTCAAACACTCCTGGCTGCTCAAACATTCAAGACCACTCAGACGCTCCAGCCTGCTCAAACATTCCAGACCACTCAGACACTCCAGTCTGCTTAAACACTCCAGCCTGTTCAAACACTCCAGACTGCTCAAACATTCCAGACCACTCAAACGCTCCAGGTGCTCAAACATTCTAGTCTGCTCAAACACTCCAGCCTGCTCAAACATTCCAGACCACACTCCAATCTGTTCAAACACTCCAGGCTGCTCCACCAGACCAACTCAAGTGCCTACTTGTGGTAAAACACCTCAGTGTGCATCAGTCGACACATAAAGTTTAAACTTAATCTATTCACTCATCATTGAGGTGGGCTGTACACATGTCTTATGGTGTCTGTGTTTCAGGGTGTTGAGGTTGAGGATGAGGTGTTAATGTTTGGCTCAGTGACAGCCGACAACTTCACAGGTCTGCAGAGTATCGGTTCCCTAGTACAGCATAGCAAGGATGTGAGTGCCGTTTGTATTGTCTTACAATACCTGTGTAACATGATCACTGCAAAACTGATGATGTGTGGAGGACTGCTCACTCACTCAAGGAGTACTGCTCACTCAGTGACAAATGAAATAGGATCTAATTACACATTGATTGAGCAGCAAAGGAAATGCAAGTTTAAAAACAAATGAAATCCCATAAAAGTTCATGTTTATGTCTTCTCTTTAAAAACTTGACAACATAACAGAGTTGTGTGTCTTCTGTTGTTCAGTATATCTTGCTTTCTTTTGTTTCTGACTAGACTTGTTTGTGGTTTCAGAAAGCCTTGAGTGTGACAGTGAGAAGGAAGGGCCAGGTCCTGCGCTTGAGTGTAACTCCTAAAACATGGAGTGGGCGAGGGTTACTTGGGTATGTAATATCAGCAGCTTTGACTTGTGTAAGGTGACAAGGTATTGGTGGAGGGACTGGTAATTATTTCACAGAGTGGGAAGGGCTGGGGCATGAGTTGAGCTGGGAGTGATGAGATGGGTTACCACTGTATCAAAGCCTCACATTTTAAGGAAAATGTTTTTGTCATGGTAACTTTTTACTGCTGAAAAATATTTAGGTTCCAAATGTAAATTCTTGAGTGTGAAGGCACGGTCTGGGGGCTAACAATGAATACCCAATAGAATAAGAAAGCATCAGGACATCTTTAATTCTTATAGTGAAATCATACATAACTGATGAAAGCGGGTGTGAGTAGACTGGGGTCAGAATAGAGTCATGGAGTGATGATGACACAGTGGCCAAACAATGGGTTGCGGTACAAAACAAGATGTGTTAGGCTTCAGTTTTGACTCATCCTCGATATCTCCAGGGTATATGTTCTGATAATTCTCTACTATACCCTGGTCGCATCTACAGCTCAGCCCAATAAATTTATTACCTCCCTTGGCTGGCTTTTTATCCAATCAGGTGTCTTCGCTGGAAAGTTGAGCAAACCAGTCACAATTCATTTTCGCTTTTCAAGTCATCTAACCGATTAAACTTGGCAATACAAACCATGCAGAGGTTCTCTGACAGAGGTAGAAGTTCTGTATGACTTCTTAGTCGCATGGCGAGCAAACCATCATAATTGCAACGTCTACCTTTGTTGACACTGGCAAGTTCGGTTATAACTGCGCCCTAGCTGATTGGCTTCTGTGAGAATTCCAAGCCAGCAAAGGGAGGTAATAAACTTATCTGGCCGACCTGTAGATGCGTCCAGGGTATAGTGGAGACTTATTGGAAGTATACACCCTGGGGATATTGAGGATGGTTTTTACTTCTCCTCTTGGAATTTTCATGTGAAAGAAATTGTGACTTTTTATTAATCAAACATCACTGTTAGGTGCAATTTAAATGATTGTTTACAGGCTCACAGTTCAAATGCAAAACATCATTTCTCACACATCACTTGTAAAACGTCAGTCACTTCAAGATATATTAAAATGTGATAAGAATTGTGTACTGTGTTAGTAGGTTTGTTAGTTTGGTGTGACATATATGAAGATGTGGCATGTCATGTATAGAGGGCAGGAATTCAGAAAAGGAAGTTTATGTACGAGACAGTAAGGTATATTTTCTTCTTACATCTCTATTTCAGATGTAACATTGTGCCTATCAAGAGGTGAAATATTTCCACCCACACATCTACCTTTCACAACTGATGAAGACCAGGAAGGGGACTGATGCCCACTTCCTGTGATGGTCAACAATATGGAGATTGCTATTGAGTCCTCTGTCCTCAGTTTGTCTCCTCGTTTGCAGAACCTGCAGGGTCTTGTACCACCATCAACTGACAGTGACAGCTTGAGTGGACAGCTTTTGGAAATGGTTGTGCATTTAAAATGAACAGATGTTTCGCGCAAATAATTCAAGAGGCAATTTGCGCTTGGAAACTAAATATTAGTTGATTAATTGTGTCAGTGTTAGTCAGGATTTCTGTTTCTTTGCCGTTGAAAACATATCTCCAAATCGTTTAGTTATGTTCCAAATTGTTTAGTTATGTTTTGCATTTAATGTGAACAGCATTTAAAATTCAGGAGGCATCTTTGCACTCAGAACCCAGATGTGTGTAAAGCAGGGGAACAGGTAATTTGTGACATGGTACCTCCATCTGAAGTCGGTTGTCCCTCTCTCTGATAAAGCTGGAAAGTTGTTAAGAATAGAAATATCCCAACTCACATACACATGCTGAGAGTTTGATTTTCTTGTTTAATTAAAACACTGCTACTATTATACTTTATAAGGGGAATTAGTTTCAACGTTCTAATTCACTGGGCCGAAATGATCTGTTGTTATAGCTGGTTACTTCTTCCATGTCAGTTTTCTGTTATTTGTTGCATTTCTTTTTGAACAGAAGCTGTGTTCTTACCACAGCCTTGTCACGAAACATTCATGTTTTTCAATAAAAGTAATGAAAATAACTAATGATAAATCATGTCATTGAGTTTCTTGTCAACTGTCATGACATAACAAAGTTTACTGTTCACACAAACAACTCTGTACACATGTTCTTATGTTGATCTTTCAATGTGTAACTGACAACTGATGTCCCTTGTCACCAAGCAGTGAATGGGTACCCGATAGGATGACAAGGTAATGTGACTGTTGACCTAGACCCTCATTAAGCAGCTTGCGTTGTCCTCTCTCCAAGCAGCAGAGAAAGTAAATTTGAGCTCACACTCACACACTGGTGACTGCATGTGAGGGTGTGGGGTGGTGCATTGTCAGTATGTACATAATTATCAGCTCCTTGAACTGAAAACTAATAAACAAATCTTTCAGAATAAGTAATAACAAGATATACACTGAGACTGCAATTCACATGGGTGGTTTATTCCATGTGACATGATTCTATTTACACAGATGACTCTCACATACTGTATACACGTATACACATCACCCACCTTGCTGCACAACAGTCACAGTGGTATATGCACTCTTGTCAGAAGACATAATGGCCTCTAAACACAATATCAATACAAATGAAGAAATCAACTTTCTCTTTCATCACTGAATATGGTCGATTTAAATATAGTGGAATATAGTCCTTATCCCAATATGAATGCACCTTATTAAAAGAAACTACTTGGTACAACATTCATTTAAAAGAGTCATAACATCAAATGTTTACTACAATGTAAATATCAAAATTTAATTCTCACTGATTATAAATATTAATAGATGAAGGCCCACAAGTGGGAATAATAGAACGAAAGAAACAAATCTGGAATTTGACTACAAACATGCTTTGGAAACATGGACTATAAGACTAACGTAACATTTGGAATTACCTGTCTGCAACTGGATACATATCATGCTTCCAACGGGATCAAGGAACATAATATTCACCAAGCAGCAGGCCATGAATGGAACTCCATGTAGGAAAATCAGCTGGCAAACAATGGCCACTAATACACATGGATAACACAATTAATACCAGTCTGGCTGGTTCAGTGAGTACAACCACATGAAAATCTGAAACAAATGCCAAAATGACAACTTGAGGGTGACAGTCTTGTGTCTCACACAGATGACAAAACGTCTTGGGGCCCACCTGCACAAAGCAATCATAGCACTACAACTATCTTCAGCCTATGTTGGACAATACTTGTTACAACCACTGCAGCACTAAGATAGCTTTGTGTAAGTAGGCCATAGCTGTGAGGGAATATGGAGCACGGTTGTGATGAAAGTGGCATGTGTTTGTTCTTGACATTCCCAGCTTGATTGCATCATCTAGTATAAGACAGTTATGTACACTCCCTGTGCAATTTTCAATGTTATGATTGCAGAATACAATGTGTGCTTAGCTAGGAGTCAACTCAGTGTATTAGGTTACAGACTAGTGTACAACACTGTACGAAACTGTACAAGTTACAATCTGCTTGACGTTGCTGTACAACAATGGGTATCAGTCTAGTTGAAAATGTTGTATGGTTCTGTACAACAATTGGTAACAGTCTTGACAATGTTGTACAACATTATGCTACAGAATGGTTGACAATGCCATACAGTTCTGTATAACAATGGGTTAAAGTCTTGGTTACATCTCCGTAACACTAGGTTACAACGCAGTGTACAACAAGGGCACATGTCTCTTCAGACTATGTCTAGATCTACAGTTCAAGTTAGATAGCAACAACATGTTGTGGCAAAATAATAAGAACAATACGATACATTTAAAGAAAAGATTCAATCACACACAGAAGCACAAGCTGATTGAATATTCATCCATACACTCATTCACATACAGATTGTAATTGTTGGGCAAGATGTTCACAATGACAAACTCATTCCCATTCACTGAAGACACGAGTGGGGAGTTTATGAGCTTGTTGGGACAAGACAGTGAGGCAAGAAGTTGAATGACATCTGCAGTTTTTAAATGTCTCAACAATAAGAGCAACAATACATTTACTGACAAATTTACCATTGACTAAACAGGTAAAGGAAGCCAAATGTTGATTGAGAGCTTAATGGTCAGATGATCCAGACCATGAATAACAATTCTACCACTCACTCCCCTGTTAATGAAGGCAAGATACTTGGTATCAGTTTAGTAATGGAAGTTTGACACTGGATACATAATTTTGATCAGTTCAAAGGTACTAAACATGGTACAAATGCAAGTATAGCATTACAAAGACACAGTCAATATATCCAACACCAGGTGTCAATGACTGACATACAGGACTATGACCTACTTTTTCATTACTAGTTATTGTCAGAACTATCACTAATTCCCATGCATTCATAGTCTATAATTCAAAGATAGGTTGTCTCCCTTGTTTCCACTTAACCATACAAACTGATTCCCGTATGTTTCTAATAGTGTGTGATGACCAACTCTCTCACCCAGTCATGCAACTCCTCACATCACACAGCAGTTTCACACTCAACAGCATCTCTAACAAATGAACCATCTCACTCAATGTCAAAGCATAACAATAATAGCCGCCACACACAAAACACCACCAAACAAAAATCAATGAAATTAGCTGATATATTAATATGATATACATGTATAAAGAAGCATAATACTTTTTAATCTTCACACTTCGTCCATAGAAACCATGGCAACAGAATCAGACATCAGCACCCAGAACAACACATGAGAATAAATCTATAACAATGATGCCGCCAAATGGGACTGGGTGCACAGTACACACTCAAAGGCACAAGCAATACGTTATTTCAGAAATTTCAATCTAGCAATATTTTGGTCCTTACCAAGTTATCTTCTGAACAGTTCTGACAGGTGTTGAAAACAGATGAATGTCATCATCATGTTAGTAAATTTCAGATGTCATTCAACTTATATAACCAGTTACTTGTACCTCTTTGTACAAATCTATTCGCACTAAGTTGACAAAAGTTAAATCAATTTACCTCCTACTACCTGACATATAATTATGTATGTATGTAAAGATTATCTGACATGACTAATTGCAAACATCATCCTCTATCTTCAGCATAATACTATGGAGCATATGTTGAAATTGTCACATTCGCAAATAATTGTTTTACGTTTGGAGAGGTCCATCCTCAATACTTAATGGTTTATGTTGTGATAAATCTCCACTAGTACCCTTGATGCATCTGCAGCATTTTGCTAGCCTTTATCATAATGTCAAATCAGGTGTCTAAGCTGAGAATTTGAGCAAACCAATCTCAAGTCTTCTATCATAACTTTTTTTCTTCTTTTATACACCCAATAAAAATTGGCAACACAACTGTTGCTGTGGTACCCAGAGAGCAACGGCAGTAGTTCTCGCATATATTTTTTGGAAGGTTTCTGACCTGCCTATTTGTTTGGATAATTTTTTCCCCTAAGTCTGAGTCACAAAGCGAGCAAACCCTCATGGCTGTCCCTGCAATCTTTGTTGACATTTGCAAGCTTGTTTGTAATGACATCTGATTAGTTACTGTGAGAAGGTGGAGAATGCAAAAGGAGGCAATACCATCATCAGGCTTTAGATGCATCCAGGGGTAGTGGTGATTTATTTGAACATATACCCTGAAGATTATCGAGGATGGGATAGGTACTGTAGAAGTGGAAACTGACACAAACACAGACATCTGCTTACATCCCATCTATCACTGTCACGGTACCAACGTTTCATTCTCTCCTGGATAGTATTGTGATAAAGTAATAAAAGTTGTACAAAACAAGCTATAATGTACAAGTGCATGTTAAACTATCTACATCAACTAAAGGTCATCTTGAACAAGGAATCATTCTTCTATCACAATTCAAGTCGGTCCTATCTACCAGCATAAAGATATTTACCAATCAAAGTACTTTTCTCTAAATAATTAATATAATTCCGAGACATATTCAGAAAATGGTTAATCTGATGCATTGGAATGGTTCAACATTATTTCTTACATTTTCTTACACTTATCCTATAAAGTAATAATTCTAATATTCAATCACACAGTAATATTCAGCACTTTAGTAAACAGGGCTGTCAAAGTGATATTTATTTCTCACTTTTCCTAATACTAAGAAAAACTAATGATATTAGTGCTCACATCATGCACACATAAAACCAAATTATTCAAAGACCTGGTACGTTCTGGTAAATTTCTTTCACAATGAAATTCCATTCCCTTACTTATATTATTTCTTTTTAAATTCAAAGTTTCCATGTCAACACTTTACATCAGATAATTCTTTTTATTATAAACAAAAATGACCGTAAAGTCCATACCTTCAAACTTTTTTCACAGTATTACAAACTATTATTAACTTCTTTGTTTCAATATCTATTGTACATGACAAGCCCTGTTTATCTGTATAACAAGATAATTTAGGGTCCGAATGATGGGACCTCAATGCCCAGCTTCTGTGCAACACGGGTCTGTATCTGTGAGGCATGGAGCAGGGAGAACAGGTGTGCCATCTCAGCCTCGGACTTAGACAGTTCTATTGCCTTGTTGAAGTGGTATTCCGCTGCTGTCATGTTGGTTCTGTAAGAAACACAAACATTATGTCACATATCAAATTTTATTGCTTATTATATATGTATATGTCCTTATCATAAGCCAATGCCATTTGAAAGCAGCCACTACACAAATTGAGAATTTGATGATCACATGATTGATATGGGGAGCAACAAAAGGTATGGCTAGGTAATGCCGACACACAAGTATGAAATTCACCAGACTTGTGGACCTGATTCAATTACTTGATTATTTAAAGCAGCATAGGTTTCTTCCAAATTTTTCCTTACAAAGAATCCTCAAAGGGATGATCGAAAGTGAATTCAAGGTCAGCTGAGGTTTGGTTCACATCAAAGTTTGGTTACTGAACATACCAACATTGACTTCAGACCAATTAATGTACACAGGGCTGCTACATGAATTATGTAAACTTTGTGCTCTGAGTCTCTTTGGGACATATGTGCACCATAGTGTACACCACAGAGGATTATCCTACAGAGTATTATCACTAATCCAAATGGACCCATGAAGATGTGTGCTAGAACTGACCTTCGATAAACCATGCTTGTCACAAGAGGCAACAAACAGGATTGGGTGATCAGACTCACTGATTTGGTTGACACACGTCATCATGTCCTGATTGCATGAAATGATGCACATGATATTGATCACCGGATTAGTCACAGACTGCTGACATATAGCTGGTATGTTGCTAGGTCCAGCCTTAAACAGCAAACCAAGTAACTAACTAATCCATATGTGTCTCTTCCAACAAGCAATAGTTCATGACCAAATTCTCACCTCTGCACCTCAATAGTGCCAATGATTTCATGTGCATATTCACAGAGCGGGTCAACTTCCACGGCTCGCCGGATGATTTTGAGGGCCTTGTTAGGATCTTTGCTCGTCTGCAGACACAGCAACCTGGAGGGGCAGACATTCAGACTGACACCAGCAACTCAGCAACAGGATAGCAAGAATACATGAATACATGTTTTATGGATAACAACAAAGATAACAACCTAACCATGAAGCCAATAAGATTCTATTAATGCAGAATGATAACAACATATTGTGCATTAATCCTATCTTAATGGCTTCATAATTATGTTGTTATCTTTGTACATTCTCTCTCCTTACATTGTGTAAACATGTTTCATCTTTCTACATATTCACTCTAACCACCGACTCAGCATTCACCTCATGAAGGAGCACGAATTAGTCTGTAAAATTTGTCATACATTCATGTTCATCCAACTTCTAAATGCCTTCAAACATTTTAACTGGTGAGCATAAACTAATTCTTCATGATATCACCCTAGTCAGATATCTCAAGACTCTACTAAGTCATTGATGTAAGTGAGTTCTTCCTTCCAACAGTACATCTACTTGTCAGTACAATGTGAGTGAGGTCTTCCTTCCAACAGTACATCTACTTGTCAGTACAATGTGAGAGTTCTTCCTTCCAACAGTACATCTACTTGTCAGTACAATGTGAGTGAGTTCTTCCTTCCAACAGTACATCTGCTTGTCAGTACAGTGTGAGTGAGTTCTTCCTTCCAACAGTACATCTACTTGTCAGTACAATGTGAGTGAGTTCTTCTTTCCAACAGTACATCTACTAGTCAGTACAATGTGAGTGAGTTCTTCTTTCCAACAGTGCACATACTTGTCAGTACAATGTGAGTGAGTTATTCCTTCCAACAGTACATCTACTTGTCAGTACAATGTGAGAGAGTTCTTCCTTCCAACAGTACATCTACTAGTCAGTACAATGTGAGTGAGTTCTTCCTTCCAACAGTACATCTGCTTGTCAGTACAGTGTGAGTGAGTTCTTCCTTCCAACAGTACATCTACTAGTCAGTACAATGTGAGTGAGTTCTTCTTTCCAACAGTGCACATACTTGTCAGTACAATGTGAGTTCTTCCTTCCAACAGTACATCTACTAGTCAGTACAATGTGAGTGAGTTCTTCCTCCCAATAGTGCATCTACTAGTCAGTGCCATGTGAGTGAGTTATTCCTTCCCACAGTACATCTACTTGTCAGTACAATATGAGAGAGTTCTTCCTTCCAACAGTGCATCTACTAGTCAGTACAATGTGAGTGAGTTCTTCCTTCCAACAATGCATCTACTAGTCAGTGCAATGTGAGTGAGTTCTTCCTTCCAACAGTACATCTACTTGTCAGTACAATGTGAGAGGAAATTCTGGGTGGAGGATAATCTTGCAGTGTATCAATAAGGTTCATGGGATTCAACATCCATGATACATAATTACACTAAAACTGTCAAGTTTAATCAGTAATTAAAACAATTCCAAGCAAGCATGTACATCTGACACCTGACAGCTGTATCAAAAACAAATACGGGCATAAGTACATTGTCAGTGTCAGCTATTGTCAAGAGAGGTTTATCTTGAACAACAAATCTGGTGGTCCTTGGGACCCAAATATTCAATTTGTATTGTTTATGACCATGAAGTGACAGAATTGTAAGATTTAAACTCACTCTAAATAATTTTCCCTCTTTTAAACTGTCCTCAGATTTGATTGGAAAAACTTGAAACTTGATGTCTGTCTTCTACATTCTTGACAACAATATGAAATAATGTGCTCATTTCAAAGTAATACCATGCAAGTTAAGTCTATGTCACACTATTGTGGTATTTTCACTGTGAAGGGTAAAAACAGGCACTGCCCAGACTGCATGTTATCACTGAACAAACAGTGAGGCTTTTATCTGCTTGATTCACATGTCCTTGATCGTACAAGAGCAAGCACAGCTTTATGAACATAGAACATACGAACCAGCAAAATCATAGAATAGTCAGGACAAGTCTGAATACCACCAGCTTAACCAACAAAGTATTCTCAGATACTCAATACGTACTTTCATGTAAGTCAGTTAAACTAAGTGACAATTTTGTACATTCAGTCAACTTCCATAAGTAAGAACTATTGGTTGACTGCTTGAATTGTCCCCCTTGAATCCACTGTCCCAAATTATTGTATGAGGCTTCTTTGCTGGCAGATATATAAAACTAGAATCCTGGGTGAAAGGTCATAAGTATTTGTGCTGTCAAAAAGTCAGCAATCAGTCTTTTGTCATCATCATCCTGGCATGAAGTGGCCACTACTTACCCACGATGCACCAGGATGTTGGCGTTGTCAGGCTCTAGGCTCTCAGCCTTGGTGAACAGCTCCTCAGCACGGGTGAACTCTCCCTGGTCACATTGGGCCTGTCAAACAGAAGTATTAAACATGGGTGCTACGATCTCATGTGCAGCTCAACTAGTCCAAACATTACAACACTAAATCTATGCAACAAAAGTTAAAAGACCAGTGTGGAAGATACAAGTCTCTCATGAACATCAATCACACGGCCAAGCATTTGATATTCTTTCAGTTTGGGTATGGTTTGTTGCTTAAATTGCCTTGGCATGGTATACAGGGGATCTACACTGTCATACACAGCATACAAAGGACCTACACTGTTGGGGATCTACACTGTCAGACATGGTGTACAGGGGACGTACATTGTCTATTACCTACACTGCCATACATGGTGTACTGGGGACCTACAATGTCAGACATGGTGTACAGGGAACCTATAATGTCAAGCATGCTGTACAGGGGACCTACACTGTAAGACATGGTGTACAGGGGACCTACAATGTCAGGTATGGTGTGCAGGGGACCTACACTGTCAGACATGGTGTACAGGGGACCTAAACTGTCAGATATGACGTACTGAGGTGTCTCTCGCTGCAGTACAACTTATAATTTATGTCTTTCCCTGACTTTGACATACCTGTCCATACAGCAAGTAGATGTCTGAGCAATTGGGGAACTTCTCTAGAGCCTGCTTAAAACTGGCATCAGCCTTCATCAAACTCATCGCAGACTGCTGCGTGACTGCAGATCTGTGCTCTGTAACATCACAATTAACTGTACTTTAAAGAAAGCAACAAATCAATGTAAAACTTAGCCTTACTCCCAGCCAAAGTTTCACAAACGCAACTGCAATATCTACTTGGGTCTTGAGCCACCATTACATGTTGCATTTTTGTTTCGGTCACCCATGTTCATGACTATCCAAGTTAGGCCACCAGCATCTACAAGACAAGGCAAACTTCACATCAAAGAACGGCATATCACATGAGATTAGGCATGTGTAGCTGTGTACCTGCATAGGCTCTCTGGACATAGGATGTGGCGAAGTCTGGAGAAAGGCTGATGCTCATGTCAAAGTCCTTGATGGCATCTTCTAGTCTCTCAACCAAAAGCAGTTGCTGAAAAAAACAGTCCACTTGAACTTACTAAACATGTTTGTTACTCTGAATCAGTAACAACAAAGTAACTTCACAAAAACCAAGTAACTTCAAAGAAACATCGACAGCAACACCATCTGGAACACACCATATTTTGAGCCATGCCATTGTCGCTTGTATTTTTGATATTCAAAGATGCACACATAGTAATTACAGAGAGTCAATGATGGCACATTTTTAAATTGATTTCAGTCTAATAAACCAAATGTAGTTTCACAATACTAGATCAATGGGAGTTTGTTTTAACTGTAACTTTCTTACAATGCTAACTCGCACATATACAAACACTGCATGGTGTTAAACAGTGTCAGAGCACTCCTATGACAGTGTGCACTTTATAAACAACTATTATACATTTTTGACTGAGTTTGGTTCAAGGCAGTCATGATATGATCAAAATACAGCCACGCTGTCATCAGTCAAATGGCAGTTCCGAATATTTTCATTCTTCTGAATGAGTGAGTTGAGTTTTACACCACACTCAGCAATACGCCAGCTATATGGTGGCGGTTTGCAAATAATCCAGGCTGGACCAGACAATCCAGTGATCAACAGCATGAGCATCGATCTGCGCAACTGGGAACTGATGACATGTGTCAACCAAGTCAGCGAGTCTGGCCCTCCGATCCGTTTAGTCGCCTCTTACAACAAGCAGAGTCGATTTTTTATGGCAAGCATGGGTTGCTGAAGGCCTATTCTACCCCGGACCTTCATGGGTCTCTTCTCAATGAAATGAAAGGCGACATCAGTGGCAACACTGTAACATCACCATGATCACAGTAACCTCACACAAGAACTTGTGTTTCCTTAACATTATGCAATATCACATATGTGAATCAGTGGGAACTTCAATGTTTTTAACATAATACAGCAGCGTGACATGAGTCACAGGCAAACTGTAGCACAAATAAGGTTGCATAGCATGGAGAATATGACCAGTCTTCTTAAAGCTAGCAAAGGTTCGCATCAGTTCGAAAACTATTTTCCATGTACAAATGAAATATCGCCACTATCAGAGGTATGCACTCATTTGTTCACTGTTTTGTGCTCTCAGATTTCCAACACCATGTTGAATAATTACTCACGTCAAATATATTTTATTCGACATTTTAAGGGCAACTCGTGGTTCATCACATCGTTTTTCGCCTCAGTTCCCCCTGCCTGCTTCTGGTTCAATGGAGTGAAGGAACAGGAGGACATTATTCCATACTGGAATACTTATGGAGTTACCTCCCCTGCTTCATTATGCAGAATAAAAGTTCGGAAATTATAACAGTAACAATGACAGATAAGACTACTCCAACAGGTTCGTGATAAGATTAGGCAAAATGATATTTCTTTTTTATTTCAGCATTTTTTTGTTCCTTCACTAAGCTAAATCGCAAAGTGGCAGGGGTAACGGAGGCAAAGAACGATCTGAATACCACAAGTGGCACTTTAAATGTCGAATAAAATATATTTCACTTGAGTAATTATTAAATATGTGGTTGGAAATCTGAGAGCACAACCAAGTGAGGAAATGGGAGTGTACCTTTGATGGTGGCTATATTTCATGTTGACATGTAAAATATTTTTCGAAGCAAAGCTAGGGAAGTACTTTGCCAACCTTTGCTCGCTTTACTCACATACAAGTATGAGAAGATTGGTCATATTGTCTATGCTGCGCAACCCCATTTGCACTACACTTTGCCCGTGCACGAGTCAATTCTCAGTCAATGAAACTGAATTATACTTCAACATTGTCACCAAATCGAGCCTGTGGTTCACACACTAGATCTCATTACATGGGATGTTTAGCCCATGTTGTTGTTCTACAAGACATACCACATCAAACACCTTGACCAGTTAATCCTGTTTTAGGTTTGCAGTTTTGGCAAACATTGTGGGAGTAGTCTGCCCTTCAGTCTCAAAATGTAAGATCAGGATCTGGTTTACTCAAAGTTTAGTATACCAGTGAAAACCACCAAGGCCTAATAAGGACAGGTGACATCTATATGTTAAATGACAATATGGACTGACCTGTCCACGGTGATGAAACACGTCAGAGTTCTTGTTATCCTCCATCTCAGCAGTAGAGAAACACACCAGAGCCTCCTGTGCATTGTCGGCCTGCATCACCAGACTTCCCATCTTGATCAAGGCATTCACTCGCACCTGATGAACATCAACAAACTCTACAATGCTCAGCTCATACTATCTACTGTTCCCATTGGAATATATCTCTTGTATTTGTATAGCGTGGCATAACTAGGCTTGATGACTAACTGTACTTTCAACTGTACTTTCAACTGTACTTTTCTCAGTATTCTCTTCCCACAGAGGTTACTTGTGATATCTTCCTACGAACCTCTGTTCTAATACGGACATATTTCGCGGTTCTCATGAAATCCCCTAGTGGCAGACAAATGGCAGCAGAGTTATCTCCCTTTTTTTCTGTCCAATCAGAACACGTGTAACATCAACTTAGATTCAACTTAACTAATGCAAGCAATCTGGAGAAACAAATATGAGAAACTGAGTTCTGTCAAGAAGAAACATTTAAGCATCATGCTTGGGAAGAGGTTCTAGTTTTCATGATACTTCCGGAAATCTTACGAACGATCACTTTTGAAACCAGGTCGCTGATTGCACTACTAAATCTGATTACCTCCAATCACGAGTCTTGAACACTTGCATCACGAAAGGGTCATATTAGAACAGAGGTTATGTAGGAAGATGTGACATGTAATCACGGTGGGAAGAGAATGTGTTCTCAGAGGCACTGGATATTTTTTTAAATCCCATTTTCATTTGTACTGGTTTAACCAGGCTTGATGGCAAACTGTATGTTGAATTGTGACACCTAAACAAAAGTAGCATAAAACCTGACTTTAATATGAGTGTTGTATGGTGCTGACCTATGTTGTAATGACTTGGCTTGAGATTTCTTACAACTTGATTGAATATGACCTCTCAGTTGGATCACTTGTGATGGAACAACTTTTTCATTCATAATAAACATGCAACTTAGAGTGTTTCCACCAGTGATGTTAGCCGAGTGAAGCAACCCCAAACCAAGCATGGTTGCTACAGAGTAGTTTACTGTAGGAGGTTGTAGGAGGAAATGGCAACTAATATGCAGTGTGACATCAATTACCAAGGGGACAGATGATAATGATATAGTAACTTCATCATAGTTTGAGGTCATGCAAATAGTCTACTACACTACAAAGCTCTTCCGCAACTTCTTTATGAAACCAGTCATTTTGAAACCATTTGTACAACAAAAAATATGCTATTTTGTCAATTTAATGTATGTAATACATGGATAATAAATGCAATACCACACTCAAGGCCTATTACATTTGAAGAAGGTTTAAGGTCACGAGTAATGAGACCTAGTGTAGTAGTCTCTTTGTTCTGACCTTTTTCTCCACGCCATCCATCTCCAACAAAAAGGACAGATCCTTCATGGCTTCCTCTCCCTGGCCATACAGGATATACATGGTGCCCCTCATCAGTAGGGCTTTGTGGCGGTGCGGGGTGTCTGTCAGCTCCAGCTCCTTGGTACACAGCTCGATGAGCTGTCCATACTGATGCTGGTTGACTAGGTGCTGGGCCTGCTCAAAGGGGCTGAGGAGGAATACGGGATAAGACTTGTTAACTGATTGTCTGTTGTTCAACTGTGGTGCAGTGGAGAACGTTTACTAACACTGGACCCTGACTTGTGGTGGTCAAGAGACCGGTAGCCCAAAGTTTGTTAGAACCAAACTCACAATGCAATCATGACTGTCAAGAACTCCTGTAAGTGTGTAAGTAACATGAGTAAAGGGAGATAATCCATAATTCTATTCACTGTAAGCTGAACAGCGTGTGTTTTTTTTTTTGTTTCTTTTATGGCCAGGAATTTCAATAATTTACATTAATATTAGGAATTTCAAAAATTTATATTAATTTTTGCTACAGATTTGGTTAAATGTCTGCTTAAGGTTACAAAAAGACTAATATGAATACATATCAATAAATGACAGTGCATGTCATGGGAACACAAGTATTTCTGTATTTTGGCCACTGGCTGAAGTTTCTTCTGATCCTCACCTTTCTTCGTTTGTAGTGCCCTCTGCTTCTCCATTAACCACAGTTTCCTCAGTTGTCTCCCCTTCCTCGGACTTTGCCAGGGGTTCAGCCTTCCCAGCACTGGATGTTTTGAAGATAGGGTCATGACAGAAGCCAGCAAAGTAATTCTTCATGAAGAACTGTGATGGCAGTGATGGTGTGCGACTCTGAGGAAGAAAGTCAGTGAAAATTGTTCACATTTATAACAGTAGACAACAGAACCTTGAGTCCACATTCAAACTTGGACACATATTTCAAACAAACAGGCTGACCATTCTCATAAACATGACTGAGAACAAGAGTTTGCTTTTATGCCACTCTTAGCACTGTTCCAGCAATATCATGGTGGGAGACACTAGAAATGTCCTTCACACATTGTACCCATGTGGGGAATTGTACCCAGGTCTTAAGCATGACCAGCCTTGCCCCATCGCCCATTCTCATAAAAACACAATGAGAAACTTGTGGAATGTGAAGCCTGGAATCGCTAGGCAATGAAATACCTCCAACAATGTTGAACTCCTTTGTCAGTGGTGGGGGCAATCACAGGCCCTCGTGTCATTGAGAGGATGAAAGACTTTTAAAAAACATATGTATAAACATTCTGAGATGACCCCCAACTTGAAACACTTCACAGTACAATACTAGTGTATCTACACAAGGCCGGACACTTTGGTGTACCCCATCCGCCTGCTTTGCCGATCGCTACGCTACCATTGATTAAAACTTCATCTAAACATAATCATGGGTGATCGGCCTATTAATCACCACTCATGACAACTACCAGTTCTTTACTGTTATTTCTACAAATCGACTGAAAGCTGATGTTGACCATCAACTAAATGATATTGACACAAATGGCGGATGATAGCAAGCGCCAACCAATGAGATGGCTTGCATTGACCACACCCCTTTATGCGACCTGATCATCCTTGCAATGACGCACTTACTGAATATGCTTCACGTGCCTTACTCTTGCCAAGCAGTTTGAGGACACGGTCAGCCACGACCAGACTCTGCTGGTTCTGAAAGCCTTCCAACAAACAGCATGCTGTGATGTCTGGAGAGAAAAATGTGAGAAGGTTGAGACATTAGACAAGTGAGATCTAGTACAGAAAGACAGCGTGCATACATATGAATCCGACAGTTATTAGTAATATGTGACCCTACAGCCAAGCAACATCTTACCTTCTAAAGCCATTGCATAGTTTTCTGCAATCTCATGAGCCCTGGCCCGACGAGCAAGTGCTTTGGGGTAGCGTTTGTTGAGGGATATTGCCATATTCAGGTCTTCAAGAACACTGTTTTTTTCTCCCTAAGAAAGATAAAAATTAACTGTACAGATCTCCAGATTCGATGTACATGTGTAAGATATGCAGAATAAAACTATAGCTAGCTACTTCATTTTTGTTCCTTGTTTACTTATACATTTGAACTGTCTTTTTTTTCACAAAAAGTCAATTATCCACTGTATCCTTCTCAAATGGTTTGCTTGGGTTTCTTTGGTTCAAGGCTCATAAGCAGCCATCAAATCAGTGTTCAGTTCTGGAATAATCTTATTGAAATTTGAAGAAAAGAAAGAGTAAACAAAAAAATTTAAATTTAATCAGCAGTTTAAAAAACACTGACTGACACAGAATTACCATTTCATAACCCCACTTCCTACTTGAAGAATGCCACAGTTGGTGCTAAATTTAGAAATTCTATACAAGAGTCATCAGAAGATGACATATCCCCCCGGCCCCCACATATGTGAAAGGGCAAATCATCTGACAGTTAATGTCTTTTTAGAAACAAAGTCCATCTGTCCATTTTGAGACTAAGTCTGAATTGTTTCCATGGAAACCAGGAGAAATAAATGTGCCAAAACTTTATACATAGCAAAAGGCATGACTTTGTAGTCTGCCTCAAATATTTGTCAAGTTTTGCAAAAAAATATTGAACAGTTTTTGAGTTCTGCTCTGGGAAGGAAGCCAATCCCTCCATTTTGAGACTAAGTCCAAAACGTTTACGTCGAACCAAAGAAAATAATAAATCACAGAAACCTGTAAATAGCAAAAGGCACCACTTCAGGTTCTGATTGATATGTCTACCAAGTTTTGCAGAAAAATATTGAACAGTTTTTGAGTTCTGCTCAGGAAACGAAGCCCATCCCTCCATTTTGTGACAAAGTCTGAAACGTTTCCAAGAAAATAATATATCACAAAAACCTGTAAATACCAAAAGGCACCACTTTGAGGTGTGCCACACATATCTTCCAAGTTTTACTGACAGATATCAAGAAGTTTTTGAGTTCTGCTCTGGAAACCAAACACACCTCTTACTTTTTGAGATTAAGTCCGAAACGTTTCCATGGAAACCAAGAAAATAAGAAATCCCCAAAACATACCAAGTTTTGAAGAAAAAATATTGAACAGATTTTGAGTTCTGCTTCGGAAACGAAACTCAACACACCATTAGATTAATACCAAAATGTTCCATGGAAAAACAGAAAAGATAAACATGGTGGGTGGGTGGGTGAGTTTAGTTTTACGTCGCACTTAGCAATATTCCAGCTATATGGCGACGGTCTGTAAATAATCGAGTCTGGACCAGACAATCCAGTGATCAACAACATGAGCATCGATCTGCGCAATGGGGAACCGATGACATGTGTCAACCAAGTCATACTCTGACCACCCGAACCCGTTAGTCGCCTCTTACGACAAGCATAGTCACCTTTTATGGCAAGCATGGTTTGCTGAAGGCCTATTCTACCCCGGGACCTTCACGGGTCAGATAAACATGCCAAAACTCTGTAAACAGCAAAAGGCACAACTATAGGTGGACATTATTTTATCTATCAAGTTTGGTCTAAAACTATTGAACAGTTTTCGAGTTATGCTCCAAAAACAAAATGATTACGGGCGGATGGACGAAGCTTCAACTATATCCCCCACATTACATGCCGGGGGATAATAATTTCATGGCACTCAGTTTTCCACTTTGCAGTAATTGTAAGTTTAAAATCACATCTGTTGACAATCTCAAGGCATTTTGAAGGCATATTCTTCAAACCTGATGGTCTAAATTCCAAGCCTTTTTTATACATTCCCTCCTGAACAAACTTTGTGATAATATCTTGAATTCTTCTGTAAGTAAACATTCAGCCAAACTGAGATCATTTGAAGATCACAGTAGATAGTTAAAACAATGCCAACTATTACCAAATTCTCTGCTCATAGCAAATATTGCTATTAGTGTGATCTGTACAAGGGTATTGTAAAGAAGTTTCATACTGCGATATACTGCAATGAGAAATCATGCAATATGCACTGCATTACAATAAAGAAGTTCTTTCTTTTTAACAAACAAAATATGAATAACCAAGTTAATGTTTGATTTATTAAGCAAAAACACAACAACATCACTATGCTTGATTAAGATTTACAAAAACTATTACATGAAAAAATAAAATGCACACATATGAAACAAGGAAAAGAACAATTTACATCAACACAGTGGTTACTTAACTCACTAGTCTGAACTTTCCTCTACTCTCAAAAACAACGCACTTGGAACTTAAACAGCAACTTGACCTGGTCAGTAAATATCAGACATCACTGGTCATCAATGACTAATGATTAAATATTTAAAACATTCCTATCCCAAACATTGCCAAACACTTTAACAAAAACTAAGAACACAACTTCAAACCTAACTTTACTTTTGGTGAGAAAAACAGAAATATCCAAAGATTTCCAAGTGTATGAAGTTTTCTGAATACTTGTCAAAATACCAGTTTTCGGTCAGCATTTCCCAATAATATCATTTTTATACCTGAACCGGTATACACTTACACTGATAAACTGCCTTAATGATGAGTAAATAACAAAAACTTACTAGTTGTTCAAAGGCTGCTGCACGGTTCTGGTAGAATGTGGCAATATCTCCAGAATGTTCCTGAGGACACAACTTGATGGCCTGTGTGTAGCAGGAGATAGCAGATGTGTATTCACCATTCTTGAAGAAAACATTACCTTCCTTCTTTGATTCCTGAGCTTGTTCTTGCAGTGACTGAAACACACAGTCATAATAACATTATACCACACTTACAGCATCACAGTCATCATAATAACATTATACCACACTTACAACTTCAGTCATCATAGTAACATTATACCACACTTACAGCATCACAGTCATCATAATAACATTATACCACACTTACAGCATCACAGTCATCATAATAACAATATACCACACTTAAAACTTCACAGTCATCATAGTAACCTTATACCACACTTAAAGCATCACAGTCATCATAATAACATTATACCACACTTACAACTTCACAGTCATCATAATAACATTATACCACACTTACAGCATCACAGTCATCATAATAACATTATACCACACTTACAGCATTACAGTCATCATAGTAACATTATACCACACTTACAGCATCACAGTCATCATAGTAACATTATACCACACTTACAGCATCACAGTCATCATAATAACATTATACCACACTTACTGCATCACAGTCATCATAATAACAATATACCACACTTACAGCATCACAGTCATCATAGTAACATTATACCACACTTACAGCATCACAGTCATCATAGTAACATTATACCACACTTACAGCATCACAGTCATCATAGTAACATTATACCACACTTACAGCATCACAGTCATCATAATAACATTATACCACACTTACTGCATCACAGTCATCATAATAACAATATACCACACTTACAGCATCACAGTCATCATAATAACATTATACCACACCTACAGCATCACAGTCATCATAGTAACATTATACCACACTTACAGCATCACAGTCATCATAGTAACACTATACCACACTTACAGCATCAAAGTCATCATAATAACATTATACCACACTTACAGCATCACAGTCATCATAGTAACATTACACCACACTTACAGCATCACAGTCATCATAGTAACATTATACCACACTTACAGCATCACAGTCATCATAATAACATTATACCACACTTACAACTTCACAGTCATCATAGTAACATTATACCACACTTACAACTTCACAGTCATCATAGTAACATTATACCACACTTACAACTTCACAGTCATCATAGAAACATTATACCACACTTACAGCATCACAGTCATCATAACAACATTATACCACACAACTTCACAGTCATCGTAGTAACATTATACCACACTTACAGCATCACAGTCATCATAATAACATTATACCACACTTACAGCATCACAGTCATCATAGTAACATTACACCACACTTACAGCATCACAGTCATCATAGTAACATTATACCACACTTACAGCATCACAGTCATCATAATAACATTATACCACACTTACAACTTCACAGTCATCACAGTAACATTATACCACACTTACAGCATCACAGTCATCATAGTAACATTATACCACACTTACAGCATCACAGTCATCGTAGTAACATTACACCACACTTACAGCATCACAGTCATCATAGTAACATTATGCCACACTTACAGCATCACAGTCATCATAGTAACATTATACCACACTTACAGCATCACAGTCATCGTAGTAACATTATACCACACTTACAACTTCACAGTCATCACAATAACATAATGCCACACTTACAGCATCACAGTCATCATAGTAACATTATACCACACTTACAGCATCACAGTCATCATAGTAACATTATACCACACTTACAGCATCACAGTCATCATAGTAACATTATACCACACTTACAGCATCACAGTCATCATAGTAACATTATACCACACTTACAGCATCACAGTCATCATAGTAACATTATACCACACTTACAGCATCACAGTCATCGTAGTAACATTATACCACACTTACAGCATCACAGTCATCATAGTAACATTATGCCACACTTACAGCATCACAGTCATCATAGTAACATCATACCACACTTACAGCATTACAGTCATCATAGTAACATTATACCACACTTACAGCATCACAGTCATCACAGAAACATTATACCACACTTACAGCATCACAGTCATCATAGTAACATTATACCACACTTACAGCATCACAGTCATCATAGTAACATTATACCACACTTACAACATCACAGTCATCATAGTAACATTATACCACACTTACAGCATCACAGTCATCATAGTAACATTATACCACACTTACAGCATCACAGTCATCATAATAACATTATACCACACTTACAGCATCACAGTCATCATAGTAACATTATACCACACTTACAACTTCACAGTCATCATAGTAACATTATACCAAACTTACAACTTCACAGTCATCATAGTAACATTATACCAAACTTACAGCATCACAGTCATCATAGTAACATTATACCACACTTACAACTTCACAGTCATCATAGTAACATTATACCACACTTACAACTTCACAGTCATCGTAGTAACATTATACCACACTTACAACTTCACAGTCGTCATAATAACATTATACCACACTTACAGCATCACAGTCATTATAATAACATTATACCACACTTACAACTTCACAGTCATCGTAGTAACATCATACCACACTTACAGCATCACAGTCATCATAATAACATTACACCACACTTACAACTTCACAGTCATCATAGTAACATTATACCACACTTACAGCATCACAGTCATCATAGTAACATTATACCACACTTACAGCATCACAGTCATCACAATAACATTATACCACACTTACTGCATCACAGTCATCATAATAACAATATACCACACTTACAGCATCACAGTCATCATAGTAACATTATACCACACTTACAGCATCACAGTCATCATAGTAACATTATACCACACTTACAGCATCACAGTCATCATAGTAACATTATACCACACTTACAGCATCACAGTCATCATAATAACATTATACCACACTTACTGCATCACAGTCATCATAATAACAATATACCACACTTACAGCATCACAGACATCATAATAACATTATACCACACCTACAGCATCACAGTCATCATAGTAACATTATACCACACTTACAGCATCACAGTCATCATAGTAACACTATACCACACTTACAGCATCACAGTCATCATAATAACATTATACCACACGAACAACTTCACAGTCATCATAGTAACATTATACCACACTTACAACTTCACAGTCATCATAGAAACATTATACCACACTTACAGCATCACAGTCATCATAATAACATTATACCACACTTACAGCATCACAGTCATCATAATAACATTATACCACACAACTTCACAGTCATCGTAGTAACATTATACCACACTTACAGCATCACAGTCATCATAATAACATTATACCACACTTACAGCATCACAGTCATCATAGTAACATTATACCACACTTACAGCATCACAGTCATCATAGTAACACTATACCACACTTACAGCATCACAGTCATCATAATAACACTATACCACACTTACAACTTCACAGTCATCACAGTAACATTATACCACACTTACAGCATCACAGTCATCATAGTAACATTATACCACACTTACAGCATCACAGTCATCGTAGTAACATTATACCACACTTACAGCATCACAGTCATCATAGTAACATTATGCCACACTTACAGCATCACAGTCATCATAGTAACATTATACCACACTTACAGCATCACAGTCATCGTAGTAACATTATACCACACTTACAACTTCACAGTCATCACAATAACATAATGCCACACTTACAGCATCACAGTCATCATAGCAACATTATACCACACTTACAGCATCACAGTCATCATAGTAACATTATACCACACTTACAGCATCACAGTCATCATAGTAACATTATACCACACTTACAGCATCACAGTCATCATAGTAACATTACACCACACTTACAGCATCACAGTCATCATAGTAACATTATACCACACTTACAGCATCACAGTCATCGTAGTAACATTATACCACACTTACAGCATCACAGTCATCATAGTAACATTATGCCACACTTACAGCATCACAGTCATCATAGTAACATCATACCACACTTACAGCATTACAGTCATCATAGTAACATTATACCACACTTACAGCATCACAGTCATCACAGAAACATTATACCACACTTACAGCATCACAGTCATCATAGTAACATTATACCACACTTACAGCATCACAGTCATCATAGTAACATTATACCACACTTACAACATCACAGTCATCATAGTAACATTATACCACACTTACAGCATCACAGTCATCATAGTAACATTATACCACACTTACAGCATCACAGTCATCATAATAACATTGTACCACACTTACAGCATCACAGTCATCATAGTAACATTATACCACACTTACAACTTCACAGTCATCATAGTAACATTATACCAAACTTACAACTTCACAGTCATCATAGTAACATTATACCAAACTTACAGCATCACAGTCATCATAGTAACATTATACCACACTTACAACTTCACAGTCATCATAGTAACATTATACCACACTTACAACTTCACAGTCATCATAGTAACATTATACCACACTTACAACTTCACAGTCATCGTAGTAACATTATACCACACTTACAACTTCACAGTCATCATAGTAACATTATACCACACTTACAGCATCACAGTCATCATAATAACATTATACCACACTTACAACTTCACAGTCGTCATAATAACATTATACCACACTTACAGCATCACAGTCACTATAATAACATTATACCACACTTACAACTTCACAGTCATCGTAGTAACATCATACCACACTTACAGCATCACAGTCATCATAATAACATTATACCACACTTACAACTTCACAGTCATCATAGTAACATTATACCACACTTACAGCATCACAGTCATTATAATAACATTATACCACACTTACAACTTCACAGTCATCGTAGTAACATCATACCACACCTACAGCATCACAGTCATCATAATAACATTATACCACACTTACAACTTCACAGTCATCGTAATAACATTATATCACACTTACAGCATCACAGTCATCATAGTAACATTATACCACACTTACAACTTCACAGTCATTGCAGTAACATTATACCACACTTACAGCATCACAGTCATCGCAGTAACATTATACCACACTTACAGCATCACAGTCATCATAATAACATTATACCACACTTACAACTTCACAGTCATCGTAGTAACATTATACCACACTTACAACTTCACAGTCATCATAGTAACATTATACCACACTTACAACTTCACAGTCATCGTAGTAACATTATACCACACTTACAACTTCACAGTCATCATAATATCATTATACCACACTTACAGCATCACAGTCATCATAATAACATTATACCACACTTACAACTTCACAGTCATCATAGTAACATTATACCACACTTACAACTTCACTGTCATCATAGTAACATTATACCACACTTACAACTTCACAGTCATCATAATAACATTATACCACACTTACAGCATCACAGTCATTATAATAACATTATACCACACTTACAACATCACAGTCATCATAGTAACATTATACCACACTTACAGCATCACAGTCGTCATAATAACATTATACCACACTTACAACTTCACAGTCATCATAGTAACATTATACCACACGTACAACTTCACAGTCATCATAGTAACATTATACCACACTTACAACTTCACAGTCATCATAATAACATTATACCACACTTACAGCATCACAGTCATCATAGCAACATTATACCACACTTACAGCATCACAGTCATCATAGTAACATTATACCACACTTACAGCATCACAGTCATCATAGTAACATTATACCAAACTTACAGCATCACAGTCATCATAATAACATTATACCACACTTACAACTTCACAGTCATCGTAGTAACATTACACCACACTTACAGCATCACAGTCATCACAATAACATTATACCACACTTACAACTTCACAGTCATCGTAGTAACATTATACCACACTTACAGCATCACAGTCATCATAGTAACATTATACCACACTTACAGCATCACAGTCATCATAGTAACATTATACCACACTTACAACTTCACAGTCATCGTAGTAACATTATACCACACTTACAGCATCACAGTCATCATAATAACATTATACCACACAACTTCACAGTCATCGTAGTAACATTATACCACACTTACAGCATCACAGTCGTCATAATAACATTATACCACACTTACAACTTCACAGTCATCATAATAACATTATACCACACTTACAGCAATACACAATCATCATGATAACATTATAATTTGTACCACAATCATTATAATTAAGATATAGAGTTCAATAACTATACATGGGATAGAACAAACTCTATTTCTTTACTAAGATTCCAAATTTAATTCTTACCAACCCTTAACCTGAGGCAGAGAACAAACAGAGAAACAACAAAGTCGGTGATCAGAATAGGTGATCCCCATTCAGGGCTATCAAATGTACCGCTCTATCGTCATTTCCCCCCAACACAAACATACATCAAATCACATGTTAGCATGAGTGAGTTTAGTTATATTTTAACAATATTTCAGCAGTAACTTTCACCGGAAAACAAATAATATACAGTTTGAAAAACGTTTACATTCAGGTTAACTATTTTATCAATATTTTTGTAATTGTATTATCATTAACCATCAATCAGTACAACTCAACATAAGCTTAGACCAGCATATCCAACTAATACACCAACATGAAGATGACCAATCATGCAGCATTTCCATACACAAGTGACACTTGCTGACTGAAGCAATGCAAGCCAAGAAATGTGGTGCTACAAAGTTAGTAGTACTCTAGGTGACTGGAGAACTGACATGAATTGTGATGTCAGTTACCTAGTATATGTTTGATTACAACGGGGTAGGCCTACAATGGGGTAGGCTTACAACGGGGTAGGCTAGAATGGTGCCTGATAGTGATAAAGTACTGATGATTCCTTTGACCCCTTAACAAATCATCTTAGACTAACTATATACCAGCTCAAATATCTTCATTTGAAGATCACAGTAGATAGTTAAAACAATGCCAACTATTACCAAATTCTCTGCTCATAGCAAATATTGCTATTAGTGTGATCTGTACAAGGGTATTGTAAAGAAGTTTCATACTGCGATATACTGCAATGAGAAATCTTAGGCTTACAACGGGCTAGAATTTTGCCTGATAGTGATAAAGTACTGATGATTCCTTTGACCCCTTAACAAATCATCTTAGACTAACTATATACCAGCTCAAATACAACACACAATCATCTTAAAACAAATATACCACCAGAGTGGTACACACAATCTTTATGATTGTTGAACACCACACTCGGCAATATTCCAGCAAAATGGCAGTTGTCTGAAAATAATTGAGTTTGGATCCTGAGATCAACAGCATAAGGTATCTATGAAACTGGTATAGCAAGTCAGCAAGCCTAACCACTGATTCAGGTAGTTGCCAAGCTAAGCACTGATCAGACTGGCAGATCACTGGATGAGAGTAAATTAGATGATCTTCTTTCGATATAGATCAAGGAGATCAAAACCCATTCACTAAGTATTGATTGATCATTGACGAATATCAGGGATGTGAATATATTTCACATCCCTGGTGAGTAGTGACACATTTAAGCATGGATTATATACTAAAGAGCACCCTATAGCTAAATATGATTTAGAAAGTGTCTAGAAATAAGGACAGAGCAGTGTATTGTGTAGATAAACTAGAAGTTCTAGGAGAACTACAATTCATCAGAATATTATGTACAATGACACCAAAAAAGATTCATATCAATAATAATTCTTCCCATATTTCAGATCATCAATCTTTTTAATCAACAATGACAACATTATTATTTAGCATTACTGGTGAGAGTTCCGCCTGTACCCCGAGAGCCAATCCAAAACCATAATTACAAACTGACATGCATGCCTCACCCTAAGGATACATTCAGTAAACTAGAATAGGCATTAAAATCAATCAGTATATATAAACAGAAAGGTGTACGGGCGGAACTCTTTCCGCACTACTAATCGCACCGCGTTATCCAGTATTTTTCCTAGAATACTGAGTGACTGTCATTAAAATTTTGAGGGACGGGAACATGAATTTTAATGTTGAGACGACTGCCGATGTTACTTGTCTCCGTCTCCAGCCATATTACTGTGGGGTGTACATGTACTGTACTAAATATGAATTGGGTCACACACATGACTGTTGAGTGCCTGCACAGGTTGATTGCGACACGCATTCACATAAAATTCTCTGGAATTAACCAAAGGGTTATTTATAAACATGGGGATTTACGCCATTCCCGTTTTACCTTCGGTTTAGCAGACGCCTTGTTGTTGGCATTTTGGTTGGAATCAACAATGTCGAGTTTATCGACTTTGACCTCTCCTTTCCTTCTCATGTAATACCAAAGTCCGGCGATCCCCAGAGCCCCCACACCCACAACTAATCCAACCTGCCATTTATTCCAACCCTCGGTCAGATCATTCAACTTCACGGCGGACGCCATGCTTGTATCCCGTCACGAGCCTTCCGAGAAACAGCGAGAGGACGGGTAAATATAAAATATAACACAGAATAATAATTTTAAAACGGAATAAGGTCTTCTAATTTGTAAGCCCCAAGATTCACAATTGTCCTCTTTTTCAGAGCAGACAGATCCTGCTCATATATAATTAAGTGTCCATATGTAAATGTATCCGTGTATTTTCGTCAATAAAATTATGCTTTCCAGAGGTCAAAACGTTCGCTGATCACGTGGAAGGCACGGGTTCGATTCTCGAAATGCATAGAACGTGTAACTTCAACATTCCTGAGACCCCCGCCACAATGTTAGACAAATGTATATCACTTTTCCGATATTTGGTCATTAATATATGCCTATTTCCAAGGTCAAAAGTTACTTAGAGGTGACTAAAATGGCTGACTGAATATCTGTTGCATTGCATTTCACTGACGTGGGCACTTCCACATGTGCTATCGACCAAACGTTTTCTTGCCAAGACCTTATATCGACATTATTTCGGAATGCGGCATTAAAAGAGTGAATTACTTTAGTTTTACGCCACACTCAGCAATATTCCTGCTATATGGCAGCGGTCTGTAAGTAATCGAATCTGGAGCAGACAATACAGTGATCAACAGCATGAGCATCGATCTACGCATGTGTCAACAAAGTTAGCGATACTAACCACTCGATCCCGTTAGTCGCCCCTTACGACAAACCTTAGTCTCGAGCGAAGTGATCGCTTATATCCTTTTTGTATCATTCAAACTGTTGAAAATGAACATCGATCATTTCTATCTTAAATGTCCATTTTACAATGATCTCAGAGAAAATACAATTCTCAAATATTACCATAATCTCCCATCACATGAGAAACTGTTTCAATTGTTCATGTCAAAGAATATAATTGTAATTAACAGTCTTGGAAAATGGTTATATCTAGCTCTTTACGTTTTTGCGATTGTAATGTCCCAACATCGTCATATGTTCTTTCCGTGCTAGGCGGCATTCATGTCAATGATGATATTGGCGCGTGTTCAATTGTGCACTTGGCTAAACAAGTATAATGGGCCTGTGCCCCCCCCCCCCCCCCCCCCCCCCCCCCTCCCCCTCACTGAAATACACTAAAAAGAGCACTGAATCTCCAATTAAGTCACTGCAGCCAGAAGAAACAGCCTTCGGAGGCCTGACCAGTCGGGATAGGGATATATGTAAATTATTCATTGACACACTGATGAAATATCAATTATAAAAATACCAATATCCTTAACTTATTTTGTCCAGTATAGTTTATCGTGAATTTGAATGGTGTCACGGTAAGAGATTTTACGTGTCCATGTTGTGGCTGGCTCATGCTGAGCTTAAATATTTGAAATAGGAATGTCTATTGCCAGCACTGTGTATAGCTGGTCATGCGATGTCCTGATGTAACTGGAAGTATATGTTTCATAGTAGATACTCAGCACCATTGACATCAGGGGGTGGCCACATACCGCTCTGCAGGCGGAGCATCAACAAACGACAACTCAGTTTGAACCATTGAGGAAGAAGGAAATTGTCCAACACTGATTTCACAAATAAATAAATCAATAAAATGTCTGGTTTCACTTCCTGGTAAGTATGACATATTCTGATCGCGTATTTCAGTGTCAAGTGTACTTATGAGATATCAGGTCACTGATAACATGTGGCAGGATGTGACTGTTATTCCTCATCGGTAAATATGTGCCCGAGTTCAAATTTCGCTCAACCAAAACTTACCTTATGGTCTGCAATAAATGCGTGTGACTTAACATTTTTTCACTCACTCTTAATCGCGCGAGATGATTCTATCCGGCTTTGAACTGGTATTCAGCCACCCATACTTGTCGTAAGAGGCGACTAACGGGATCTGGTGGCCAGGGTCGATGACGGTTGACACATGTCAGCGGGTCTAAATTGTGTAGATCGATGCTCTTGAAGTTGATCACTCGATTGTCTGATACTGGATCTAATATCTACAGACCACCGTCATATAGCTGAAATAATATTGAATGCGGCGTTAAACACCAAACAAAACCAAGGAAAAAACACCGACGTGTTGGTAATGTTGGCAGTAAACTGAATGCTGTATGTCACACAATTTCACCGTTCGTGATTCAGGACGAACCCTGGACAGTGGGATGCTCACACGACGAGAATGCGGAGTTGACTGACCCATTCACGCTGCTCTTGAAGACCAAACGGGTATGGACTCGACAGACTGGCCTCATCTCCCTGTAACTGGCGCGGCATCTATAGGTTTCATCGACTGTGTCTTGTCTTGCCGAGAGAACTATGTTCAAATGTCGTATGCGTGATATATTCAGGGTATTGATATGATAGCACAAGAATACAAAAATTATACATGGATTCCAATAAGTACCTATTCCTATCGACCTTCCTTACGACTTGTTGTCTATTTTACTAGACACAGGCTAGCGGGTCAGTGGTTGTTTTATACTCTGGTGGCACGGTTAGTAGGATCTTCACCACCCTGTAAGAGACCCCGTGATACAACCCCTGTGATATTCACCACCCTGTGATACAACCCCTGTGATATTCACCGCCCTGTAAAAGACCCTGTGATACAACCCCTGTGATCTTCACCACCCTGTAAAAGACCCTGTGATACAACCCCTGTGATCTTCACCACCCTGTAAGAGACCCTGTGATACAACCCCTGTGATCTTCACCACCCTGTAAGAGACCCTGTGATACAACCCCTGTGATCTTCACCACCCTGTAAGAGACCCTGTGATACAACTCCTGTGATCTTCACCACCCTGTAAAAGACCCTGTGATACAACTCCTGTGATCTTCATCACCCTGTAAGACACCATGTGATACAACCCATGTGATCTTCACCACCCTGTAAAAGACCCTGTGATACAACCCCTGTGATCTTCACCACCCTGTAAAAGACCCTGTGATACAACCCCTGTGATCTTCACCACCCTGTAAGAGACCCTGTGATACAACCCCTGTGAGCTTCACCACCCTGTAAAAGACCCTGTGATACAACCCCTGTGAGCTTCACCACCCTGTAAAAGACCCTGTGATACAACCCCTGTGATCTTCACCACCCTGTAAAAGACCCTGTGATACAACCCATGTGATCTCCACCACCCTGTAAGAGACCCTGTGATACAACCCCTGTGATCTTCACCACCCTGTAATAGACCCTGTGATACAACCCCTGTGATCTTCACCACCTTCAAATTACCTTCAGAACAATGTAATATACTGGTCACTTACACTGTATCAAGCTATTTTACGTTGTAATTTTAATTTTATTGTAATTTGATTGTGATTTTCAGCACTTGTTCTTCTGGGAAACCTTATAGGCTGTGCGCATTACCTGCCATGGGGTGTCGCCACTCAGGTGATTAATCACTAATTAATCCCTGTAGTTCATTTGTGATGTAGTTCAAATGAGATATAGTTCTTATTTGAGTATTTGTGACAAGAATTAGAAAAAAATATGTTTTTGCAAAAGCCGTGTGTAAGCAGGGCCATTTTGGAATGGTAGCTCGCCTTTTGACAGTTTTGGCACGTAGATTGTTCGGAAACACATGTAGTGTCTAGTTAGGTCAAGTAGTGACCTCTGCGTCGACTAAAGGTTCCATATCCTGTGTCTTGGGATGGTGCTTGTAATTGAAGATACCTAAAATGGCTTAGACTGAAGTAGAGTCGCCTGATTTCAGTCGTCCGATAACGTTGAGTACTTGCAATTCCCATAACAGATAATCATAAGACAACAATTCACGTTCATTTCATGTTTGGCTGTCGCGCCCCACGTGATTACGTTTGCCCAATTCTTTTTGCATTTTTGGGGACGTTCTTTATTCTACCCCTACAAATCACCCTGATGCAAACAGACATGAGGAATTCATTGGTATTCACTTTGCATATATATCAGCAATATTCAGTTAAATATTTTGTTCTACTTTTGCGATTATTTGTGTTCAGAGTATATTCCACATGTTTATGTTTTCTTGCTACTCTTTATGTACAGTAAGGTCAAATTTATTTTGATCAATAAAATCTGCAAACTAGTGTTTCCTCTTCATGGCTGTCTCAAGTACAGATCACCATGTCATGCATTATACTGTTCCTGGACAAAATGCATTTCAAATTCATAAAAGTGTATTGATATTCAAGGCGAACAACTGATACAAAACAAATTGTATTGAAGGTCCTGGTATATGTTTCAGGTTCTTTGTTTCAAAAGCTCAGTGTTGACAAATACTCCAACAACTTGAAATTGGTCATCTTTTTCATTGCACAACATGCTAGTCAATTCGTGAGCAAGTGGGTTGGGTTATTACGCCGATATAATAGTGAACCAAATCAACACGGTGATGAACAAGAGGAATGGGTTGCACACACTGTGTCCATGTAGGGAATCGAACCTGGACCTGCATGGCGAGCGAACGCTGTAGCCACTAGTGAGTCAGTGAGTGTAGTTATATGTCACATTTAGCAATATTCCAGCAAACATCACATCAGGGGACATCCTAAATGGGTATCAAATATTGTATCCATGCGGAGTGGGAGGGGGGGAGGGGGCGGTGGAGTAGCTTAGTGGTCAAAGCATTCGCTCGTCACGCCGAACACCTGGGTTCGATTCCCCGCGTGGGTTCAGTATGTGAAGCCAATTTCTGGTGTCCCCTGTCTTGACATTGCTGATATTGCTGAGAGCGGCGTTAAACTCACTCACTCACTTACTCTTTCTTTCGGGTTTTCAGTAAAACAGGATACACTGCAAATTGTCTAAATGGATATACTGCTTTTGTCTTAAGGTATGCATTCCTTTTATCTAAAGAGACACACTGCTATTATCTGCTTTGGATGCTTTGCTATTGTCTAAATGGATGCACTGCTATTGTTTAAAGGAATACATTGCTAAAGTCTATAGGGATGGATTGTTCTTGTGTACAGGGATATACTGCTATTGTCTGAAGGGATATACTGTTGTTGTCTAAATATACTGCTATTGTCTGAAGGGGTATGCTGCTATTCTCTCTGGGGATATACTGTTATTGTGCAAAGGATGCACAGCTATTGTTCAAAAGGTATACAATGATACTCTTGTCTGAAGGGATACACTGCTATTGTCTAAAGGGATATACTACTATTGTCTAAAGGGTTATACTGCTATTGTCTGAAAGGATATACTGCTATTGTCTAAAGGGATATACTGCTATTGTCTAAAGGGATATACTGCTATTGTCTGAAAGGATATACTGCTATTGTCTCAAGGGATGAGGGATATACTGCTATTGTCTCAAGGGATTAGGGATATACTGCTATTGTCTAAATAAAGGGATATACAGTTATTGTGTAAAGGAATACACCGCTACCCCATAGAGGGATGTGGTGTTACAGAGTGGTATGTCACAATATACTGGTAAACACATATAAGATCATCCACGACCTGACAAATGACCCCAATTTGCATACTTGAGAACGCCCCACAGAACGATCCACTTGAAACAAGAGGGAGACAGGTTGTCTGACAGATATCGAGAAGTTCATTTTCCCCGTGCGTTTCACGCATGAATTGTTATAGCACACTCGATTTGGGAACAGGTACAATCCCAACGAATTGAATCAACACAATATACTGAGCAAATATGTTTAGGACCACCGATCCATTTCACGAAGCAAAATTAACAAAATTGTTGAATATCTGAAATGCTTGTCAATGCCTCAATCATCTATTTGTCTTCGTTTTAACTAAAGGTTAGCGTGGAATATCAGTATCTTATGCCTGAAATTGCAGTCTTATCATTCGAAGGAATATGCGGTGTTGTTTTAATGGGTAAAGTTGACTTTTCGTCTGCTAAATATTAAATAGATAATAACTACATATAGTTAATTGTGTTTCATTTAACTTTTTAATATGTTAAAAGTTATCTGTTACTGAATGGTGGTGGCTAAATCAGAGTAGCAAGGGGGAAATATTTTTATCCCATAATTTTGTTCTTATTTCTCTGTACGGGCTGATTTTCGTCCATAATTCCTCTGGTGATCGACCGGGAATACATGTCTTGAAACGTATATAACCGGTTCCAGAGAAATTGTTAGTATTCAAACAATATTTCCAAATTTCTGTCATATTTTTATTATGGTCACCAAAATTGTGTAGAGAAAACTGAAAATACCTTTTGACATTGATAAGTCAGTGAGAAATATCTTTGTACACAGATTTGTCGGTTTAGGGATTACTCAGTAGATTTATCAGCGTCTAAAAAATATATATAATACAGACAACTCACCAAAGATTACTCGTTTTTTATGACAAAGTGTGGGAACAGTAAAAACCTGATATTGTATGTGTCAATTATTATACAAGACACAACAATGCTGGAAAATTAGGCGGACTTACTTATTTATGCTTTAATGATCACTCTCTGAATCAGTCTCGGTTACTGAATCACTTGCAAGTCCTAAGTCAATCACTAGTCTGTCAATTTCCCTTTCTACTGCGATTTCGCGTTGCCAGTAACCATCTTCAATTGTTTTAACATGTTTACAACATTCCGACCATTCATTTGCACCGATTGCAGACATCCTTTCATTTATGGCAACTCTTAAGGAACTTTTTGTCAACTGCAAGTTTTGTGAAGCGACATAATATTTCACATTTGCCCAAATTAACTCAGTCGGGTTTAGATCTGCTTGGTATGGAGGGAGACGTAGTACATCATGACCACGTTGCTTCAACATCGTGTCTACTCTGTAGACAGGACCCGATTTGTTGGATTTTGCAAGAAACAATAGTTCGGCTTTAAGCATTTTCTCATCAAATGAGATATTTTGCCTTTGTAGCCACGCTTATATTTCATCTTTCCTGTTGGCGGTTGTCGGACATTTGTCCACTTGCTTGCTATGATATGGTGCATTATCCATAACTTTGACAGAGTGCAGTTGAAGGTTTGGGATCAACTTTTCCTGGAGCCATTTGGAAAAATTATCAAAGTACATCTCGTCATGATAGTCTGCTGATTTGAGTTTGGAATCAAAAACAAGCAAAGCATTTGGAACAAAATCGTTTTCACCCCCTGCATGAACCACAATAAGCCGAGGTCCGGTGCCAGACGGAGGTTGAACCCCATTTATTACGACTTCACCCTCAAGTTGCCAACACTTTGGGACAATGTGGTGTACATGCAACCATGTTTCATCGATAAAGATGAGTGTTCGATTTTCCTCTCTGTATTTCTTTATTGCACGCAAGTATTGCAAACGCTTGGAAACAATGTCTATACGTTCCATTAAAAGTTTACGGTTTGATTGCGTTTTTCGCCACCTAAACCCCATGTCTTTCGGATTTTTTCGAAAACTTTCCATAGAACACTTGTAGTTCAACTGGCACTTTGCCAGATCATACATCGTATCCAGAGTGGGTAGTTTTTTTACGCCATATAAACTTTGTACAAATTGACGGACTGCACACCGGTCGAAATCATCAAGTTTGTAACTGCAAGTTTTGGGTTTGCGCAACTTGGTGGGACTGATAAATGTAGGTCCACTCGCACTCCTACCACCTTCTGCCTTAATTCGCTTTAAAATTGCCATTGAGAGTCCAGTAGCAAGGCTACCTTGTAAAAGAGAATCTGTTTTGGTTGCACAATTTTTGTCCTTATACATGATAACATTGTATGCTATCTCCCTTGCCTGAGAATGAACTATTTGCCCATATTTTCCTAACTTGGACATTTTTTTACTACAACTGAAATCTGTTTAAGAGTATTGAGACAGGTGTAAAACAGTAGCGAGACTGGTATTACACAGTAGCGAGACAGGTGTTAATCAGGAGCGGTGTTGATTTCATGTCACGGTTAGCATGTATTGCACGTCCATAATCGTCAAGCTACCTGTAGCAGCCAAGTGTTGTACCGCCTCTCTTGTCACAAATGCGTTTAGTGCGCAGGATCATCTAATCTGTGTCTAACAGTATATGGAATATTATGTGGACCTGAGTTGGGGTAGGTGAGATTATGTGCTGGAGACAGTGAGTTTGGAGACAGGTTACAGAGGGGAACGTGAGGTTGAGGGCTCCTTGGGGCAGGTAATGTGGGTTGGACGTCATGCTGTAGAGTGCAACGTGAAATGTTATAATAGGGCATGTAGGGAAAGTATGTTGTCACGGGGTAGCTGTAGGTGGGAGACCGGATATGGTATCTCTAGAATATGGTTCATTCTATTTAATAACACACAAACAAGCTGTCGATCGTACCCGCCCTATTCAGTAGAGCAATATGGATTGAAGTCTTAGACTTTGTGAACCCAGATAGAGTCAAATTCTGAAAGCAACAGATTGTATACATACATCAGCTCGGCCTGCAGAGGTTTCACAGTCAGCTTCACGCACCCGTAATTCTCTACTCACAATCACTACTAGTAACTGGTGTTGCGTTTCGTTGCTTATTATCCATCTAATGGGCTGCGTGATTACAGGACAGGGCCCTTGATGAGCGTTTGTAACAGACCAGATACTTCATGCACCCATATCGTGAAAAAAGCCATGTTGATTGCTCTGATTGTTATGTGTCGTCATCCTGGATCTACAGTTTCGCTACTGAATACAGCTGGGAGAACCAATACTAGGACCGGTTCCAGATCCGTGATCGATTATATGTAACTTTATATACTTCCCGTTAAATGTTTAGACTCACTAGTGTAAATATAGCCACTTACGTAAGACATCTGTTCTAAACTAGATTTTGCAAAATATTCCAATACTGTTTAAAGGTACTGTTTTCACATGAACTAATATATTGTAAAACAAATTCATAACGTTAAGATTATTGTCATGAGTTAAGTAAATGATAAACATTAGTGAAAATTATTGCCAGTTCTTAGCAAAACCTTACATCAAAACACAGCCGTTCACATTTATGATGCTTGCACAAGCGTTTCAGCAAATTTGATACATGATCCTCGTGCATCTCATTTGCATGAGGATCACGGAAAATGTCCAGAGAGCCAAGCTACATTTAGCGGGCATTTAGGGGACCAGTCATCACCCCCGACAACGACAGTGTGAAGCACAAGTGATATTAGTCATCTCCAAATTCGGATTACGAAACTATTTAACGTAAACTGGAATGTCGGCGCAGACGTCGCTGACGGCGAAGACTGTCTTGAAGTCCTTTACACGAATATGCATGGCGCCAGGTCTTTGTGGAAGTAACAGTAATTATGTCCACGACAAATACAGCGATATATGTGCATGTGGTGTCACAGCACGACCACGAACCACTTTGGGTCGTCATCTCCGACAATATGTTTGTGCTTCTCACCGACGCCATTAACAACGATACTACTTCCGGGTACTTCCGCAAGCATCACTGTAACCGGTTGCTATAGGCAAGTAGAGCGTGTGAGTGGGTGTTGTTGTAACAATTTCCCACTGAAAGCACCTGTGTTGGATGTATGTGTGTGTCTTTATGTCGGTGGAGGACGGTCTGATCAGGTTGGCTGGCCTTGTTACTTGATACTGACTACTAGTCTGTAATCGTATCAACTGTTTGTGTTGTTTGCTACTTGCAGAAGCTGCTAGTTCATGAGATAAACATGGAGGAGAAATATGTCATAGCCATAGCTGTGTGTGTGCCTGCAGTTGTGGTCATCATCACCGTTGTCGTCGTCGTCGCGGCGGTGTTAATCAGACGTCGGAGAAGGGTTGTTCGTAAGTACTGACTATATGTATGCTACGGTATGTATAATTTGTCCAGCACAGCCTCACCAAACTACATCGTCAGCGCTATACACATGAAGACTTTACTACTAGTAAATGATATTGCAATGAGCATTGTTCACTGTGCAAAATACTAACTTGCATTTTTTAACAATAGTTGTGAACTGTTGGTAACGATAGAAAATGCCATGTGAATGTCTGATTTTAGGGCAAACTGCTCTACCCCAGACGGTATATTTCTAGTTAGCTACAGTAATATTCTGTTGAAGAAGTGAACATTCCCTTCACGAATGTGTATTGTATCCCCTAGCTTCTATTCATCACTTCTATACATGGCATGGTACCTGTAATCAAAAACCAATCAAAAACATTTCCACAGAGGTTAGAGGTCGCTAGGATGTCCTAATGTTTATCACCTTTGACAGTCACATTCTACCCCTCTAGAAAGAAATCCTGCCACGGAAAATTTTGCCCAACCTGCCATTATCAATTGTTTGCGTTCATGTTTGCATAAATTTCCGCTCAGTCAGACTCCACCGCCAGCACCCTCTTCACCTTCAGATATTTGTATTTCGACAAACGGTTTAATGCCTTTAAGCTATGTATTTAAGATGTGTGACGGAGAATGTGTGTATTTTGTATTTAGACATGAGGGCAACGTCGAGTCGTTTACTAAGACCGATTCATCCGGCAGTTTCAAAGAATATGGTTTCATTCTTAAAATTGTATGGACCACATCTAGAGTGGTGTCCAACATCACTGGCAATTTTGTCCATTAAGCGAGATGTGGGACGTCACCGGTCCTGACCTATTTATCATATCTAGCTGGTGACACCCATTCTGTATTATACTGCAGATATCTGCGACACCTCAGGTTATATAATTACCTACAAGTGTTTTTGCACGTAACTTTTTTCTCGTGAGTGTTAAGATATCGAGACAGATTCTAATGCGTGTTACTTAAATGATGATTAATTAGGTTTAGTCTTACACCACACTCAGCAATATTCCACATACATGGAAGAGGTCTGTATAGAATCGAGTCTGAACCAAACAATCAAGTGATTACATGCATGAGCATCGATCTACGCAATCTGGGTGTTGTGACATGAGTCAACCAAGTCAGCACGCCTTTCATTTACACCCAAAGAGTCGTCACGTACACACTTCTGGTGCAAATAAAGGAGGGAGTTTTAACAAAAAGAAATATCTGAACTCTTTTATATATAATTATATCAATTGCTTATATACTTGCAGAAATTCCTTGCTACTGCTTTTTCTAGGCAGACGAGCGCAAGAAACAAGGCCAAAAAGCTCAGTTTCTGTTGAGGGCGTCCAGCAAGTTAGTAAGTATGAAAATTTATATCATGTGATTGTTTGTATTTGACATTTCATCTGCAAAAATAACAAAAAATTGAAACGTTACCCGCCATTCTGTTGTCTCCATGTCGCTTGGTTTCACTTCACAGACCAGCGGGAAAATACGTGATAAACTAAATCTAACACACTAGTTGATTGTGTTAACTTAATGTTTCTTTAGTGCTGTCACAAACTAAAGGGTAAGACTTCAGTCCGAGTCCCCCTTTAAATTTCATTCTAGTCAAATCATATCACCTGAGTATATATTCCTCATCTGATAAGATTGAGTTTTTAACATGTCTTACATACTGAAACACATATCCAGCATATAAAAACGGCAGTCTAAGAACGTCTTTCTCATTGTTAAAACATAGGGGGGATACGGGCAGAAGTCTTTCCAACTAGAGTAAACACAAACCCCTTATGTGCAAGTTAATGTAATTTATTAACTAAATCTGTCTTATCTGCAATAGTTCATATAGGCGTTCGCAATTACATTCTCACATCACCAAACACGCTCACACTGTTTTCCCTATACGCCCAAACACGCACATGATTCCTCACCATCACACATATACTTCTATACACTCTCATCCGCACTCACACCAACCCTCAAAATATCACAACACTACACATGTTATTTTTAAAGAAACACACAACAATTCATATTACTATTATGTTATATTCAAGGAAGGTGAAACAATTCAAGAAAGCACAAATCAATAAATATTGTATTCAGAACAAATCACTAACGATGTTACTATCACCACATATGAGATTTCAGACAGTCGGTTACAATCGTGGTAGGTTAGGGGTCCTTTCCCTGCATGTAAATGTGTTTACACACTTATAACTATGATCTCTGCTGATCTGTCAGCACAACCTTACTGACGGGGCACGTACACGCTTCCCCGACACACAGTACTGTGGTCGGGATTCATCCCCCACGATAGGAGGGACAGTCTTACCGAGTGTAAGACCTACCCCGGACACTAGATACAAAAAGCACACAATGTACTTGGTGACTTTACATGTACACAATATATATATTTCACACACATAGGATGTGTTTACATAGGTGTTTTACAGTCACTTGATACACAACACTGCCACTAGACATTACACATGCATTCTGACTGAATGTTATCATTATGCTCGTCAGTCTAAGGAAACATAGTCTCAGTGTTATTCGTTATATTCCACCACTGATCAGTAGTGGAGTGTAACGAAAGGTACTGAGGCTAAGTTTATGCTAGTATACTAGTTCAGGGACATTCTCAAATGTTTTCATATACATCACAATTCCATCATATTACTAATCTCAACAATAATATTACATATATTTCAACTCAGTTAATGTTCCGTATTTTAAGGCGAATATTAAATGTCAATACATTTACAAACAATTCACTGACATATTCTCACTGAAACATAACATAAAATATTATACTCATGCTAGCTGAATAGGCAGGGAAAACTGCCAACCTGGCACGCACATACACTTTCCAACAACCAGTTGGAAACTCACAACTTCCAAATCAGTCCTTATACACCCCCAAAGGTACTTGATCGCCCCCATGCATACTGTCCAGATACATACAATGGTCTCACACACTGCACATCTCAAACACAAGCAATTGCTCTCAGCTTACATCACTGATCTAGCTCGCATTTCGTAACTCCAAACACTTCAGATACGACATACTTTATACTATTGTGACCTTGACAAGTACATGCATTTTGCTCGATTTTTTTCAGGAGCTCCAAACATTTACCGAATCAGTCGCGATGACATCGTTGAGAGATCAGGTTCGTCATAAGATCATACTGATCATAAGATCAACTGAGAGATATCGGGGACCATACCAAGTTTTCACCTGATTAGACAAGAATGGCCAAGTCTGTTGTGGTTGTGTATCTAAATTTATTTGTCTTGTATCAGACCAAGGTAGTCATGGTTCTCATTCAATCATTTACAGACTTGGAGTTCCACCTCCGTCCATGATAGGGTCAATACGCGTTGTTCCTTGGGGCGACTGGTAATTTCTGTGCACGGTGTAATCAGAAACTGATCTCTTACAGGGAAAGACGACCTGGAGCTTAAAGGCGTGACCGTGAGTCCGACAGGACAAGAAGTTTCAGGTGATTATCACGCAGTGCTTTTTACCGGGGGTTGGGGGAGGGGGCAGTTGAATAGCACAGTGGTCACATCGAGGATAAGGGTTCGAGTCTCTACATGGATCCATTGTGTGAAGCGCATGATATTGCTGTAATATTGCTAAAGGTGGCGTAGAACCCAATTCACTCACTCTTTACCAGGTACTGAGAGTACTTGTCAATACCTACATCGAGTTAGTAGCAAGACCCTGAATGTTCCCGGTGTTTTTTGGTTTTGTTTGTTTTTCTTCCAGCTGAAACCAAAACTTCTGGACTTAAAAGAATATAGTGCGAAATCAACACACAGAAAAACAGTTTATGCGAGAAGTGTTTTTGTAGAATAAATGTTACGAAAATTCTAATAAAAACCAACAGGTTCATGATAAAATTAGGCAATATGGTATTTCTTTTTTAATTATTGCTTATTTTTGTTCCGTCACTCCGTTCAACCGGAAGCTGGCAGGGGTAATGGAGGCGAAGAACGATCTGAATACCACGAGTGGCGCTTAAAATGCTGAATAAAACATCTTTCACGGTAGTAATTACTAGGCATGGGGTAGGAAATCTGAGAGTACAACCAAGTGGGGAAATGGGAGTGTACTTTTGATACTATATTTTGACTTAAAAACTATTTTTCGTTCCGAGGAGAGGAAAGTACGCTGCGAACCTTTGCTCGATTCGCGCGCATACAAGAAGACTTTTCATACTTTCTATGCTGCGCAAGCCCATTTGCGCTACAGTGTGCCTGTGCAATAACGCTAGTCGGCTAACGATTATCTAACGTGTACAAAGAGACAAACATGTTTCTTTAAGCATAGGATACGTTTCGAGAAAGTTTTAACTTAGCTGGATCATTCCGGCTGCAAAAGAAGGTTCCAGATTACTCTTTGACTTCCATTCTAGATATATACTGCACAGCCAAAGAAATGCATCCCTGGCTTTTTGTAAAGTTTGTTAATTGAAGACACAAACATAAACGCTTATTATTAGGTGACTTCATTTTTTCGAAACTTGCGTTTTCTTTGCTGTTCAGTATAGCTACGGACACACCACTGCCCCCTGGTGAATCTGAAACAATGTTGTATAAATACAACACACAGAACAATGGGACCCGTATGTCTCGTCAGGCGCTACTTCCGGTAATAGATTTCCGGTGATATGCATGTATCAGAGAAACAGTTTTGGTTCAAAATATGACTTCCCTAGACTGTGTTACAATAATAATTATTACTTAATTAATAGCAAAAATATACAGAAAATACACACTCGTACCAACTGGACCAAGTGTTCTACAACGCTTGACTGCACAGTTGTTGACAGATGTACACGTGCTATTCATGCAACCTAGTCCAAGTGTGTAGCCTGTTGTTTGTCAAAGTTTTCTGAGTCGGGCAAGACCCGTGAAGGTCCCGGGGTAGAATAGGCCTTCAGCAATCCATGCTTGCCATACAAGGCGACTATGCTTATCGTAATAGGCTGACTAACGGGATCGGGTGGTCAGGCTCGCTCACTTGGTTGACACATGTCATCGGTTCCCAATTGCGCAGATCGATGCTCATGTATTTGGTCACTGGATTGTCTGGTCCAGACTCGATTATTTACAGACGCCGCCTTATAGCTGGAATATTGCTGAGTGCGTCGTAAAACTAAACTCACTCACTCACTGAGTATGTCGAGAGTGATAAGCCAGGACGTGACCCTAGTAACAGTGCTGTCGCCATTGCGGAAAAACGTTGTTTGTTACCGGAAGTACTTAAGTCTCGCAAAGTGTCCTGACGTCCTTACGCACCTGCCAAATGTCATCAGGCGATCAAGACAACAATCCTTGTTTCCATGTGTTATGTACCAGGTATGCTGCAGAGGCGACTCTGATTCAGGTAACTAGGATGAATTCAGAGATACACATAAATAGGATGGACTTGGTTGTTTGCTGCACCTGTCCTAGATTTATGTTGAGATACGTGTCCACTATCTTTTGTGCATTGTTTGGCCAAGAGCATTTAAAATATTAAATTATCACAAAGTAGAACAGGAAATCCATGAAGATCCAGGTTAGAACTGATCTTCAGCAGCCTATACTTGTCGAAAACGTCTCTATTGGGTTGACATATGCCATTGTATCCAAATTACATAGACAGATGTTCATGCTGTTGGTCACTGGGTTGTCTGGGTACTCGATTATTAACAAATTGCCGTCATTTTACGTCGTGGTGCACGGGTATGTCCCAGTGGAAGTTATGGGCAATCGTTTGATGCTGAGATGACACAACCTTTGGGATTATCAACTTCCTTATTTTAATAATTGTGTTTATTATTAACAGTTGCGACATTTCGGTATAGGTTCTTATATGCTTAACGGTAAACGATATAAGAATCAAGACGTTGCAGTTGTTAAGATAAAGAAGTTGATCATCCAGAAGTTGTGTCATGTCAAGACTAGCAACTTCTAGAATACCACTCAAACAAATCGCTGCATATATACATTTTATGATTGAACGGGGTTTTGTGGGCCTTGCATTTGCACTGTTTGGGCGGATTATGAAACAAGCGTGTTGATGACATTGGATAAGGGAGTTTTTCGCATTCGAATTTTCTTTCTAGCGCTTTATGATGCCTGATAAAATCTGCTCTCCACCGTGCATTATTCGTAGCATGGTCAGCTTGTCCCATACGACTATGATTAAGATAGAATGTTTCACATATGGATGAGCAGTGATAAAAACGTATCTTGCATATCACAACAAATCACCTACCCAGATTGCATTATGATACATGACCCTTTCTGTTACTAGCTGTGTGTCCCCCGACACCGCCCGTGGGTGGAGTTCAGCCGCCGCATCTCCCGCCCATATAATACTAGGACAAGCTCACCACCATCTACAGCTGTATCACATGACAACTGAATAGACGAAACAGTTCATAGTGCATGAGTACAGACTGTGTCACATGACGGTTGGAGTCAGTGTAAACAACAGCGTCTGACGTCATGAATTCGTCGGGAACGTTAGCAAATCAGCGTTTGATATGAGAGTGAAAAGACACATGGAGATTATACATTTCCTGGACATGACGCGAGTTCATGAGAACTGGTCCAAATTGCGACATATTGACATAATAAACATATAATAATGATAAATATAAGGAAATCGGCAGGGACCGAGATGTCAGTTCGACACATCCGAGAATTCGTCTCAACCGAGTTCGAGACAATGGGGTTCGACTGTAATTGTGTGTGTGAACAACAGAGTCAGACATGGAAATGGCGATCTAGACATATTATTACATTAGGCGTCAGTAAGTGACAAGATGAGCTCCACCTGTAGAACTGCTTGTGTGATGTGAAGTCACCTGAATCGAAACTCCAATAGCTGGGATGTTATAGGATTTCACAGTTGTGTGGTTGTGTATACGGTGGGGGCTACAGAAGGATTTCTGTTCAGGGCCAAGCTGTTCCGGAGCTCTCTTAGCGCTAGGATAGTCGTAAGTTAATGTTAAGTGGGTTAATGTTGATGCATGACACTTACTGTCATGTTTACACTGAGACAGTTTGACAGTTGCATATAGAAGTGAAACAGATGTTAAAATATGTTCAACAGTTGGTAATGCAATGTTTGTTTGTTTAAGCCGTACTCGGCATTTTGTTTCACTGAATCTCGATTACAAAATCCTCAAGTAGTTTGACTAATTCTCAGAAACGTTAAGCTTGAAGCTCATGAGACATACTATTCAGCCACCAGCCCGGTCGTAAATCATGTATGGCTCAGTGAAAGGGAAGTAACTGAGTCGTTCTCACTTTGTAAATTGACCATGTGATGATGATTTAAACCGTTGTCCTATCATTTTAATCTATGTATTACGTGTCTCAGGAGTGAGTGTGTAAAAATGAAATCTGTGTCGTGATGCCGCGTATGACCAGGCACAATGACGAACCATCTGGATATTAGCAGGCACAGTAACGGTCTATCTGGATCAGTCACTGGGCACAGTAACTAATTATATAGATCCTATCAGGCGTATGGCCAGGCACAATGGCGAACCATCTGGATCCTATCGGGCACAGTAACTAATTATATAGATCCTATCCGGCGTATGACCAGACACAATGACGAACCATGTGTATCCTATCGGGCACAGTAACTAATTATATAGATCCTATCAGGCGTATGACCAGGCACAATGACGAACCATCTGGATATTAGCAGGCACAGTAACGGTCTATCTGCATCAGTCACTGGGCACAGTAACGAATTATATAGATCCTATCAGGCGTATGACCAGGCACAATGACGAACCATCTGGATCCTATCGGGCACAGTAACGGTCTATCGGGATCCTGTCAGGCACAAGAACGGTCCACTTGGATGCTATCGGGCACAGTAATGGTCTGTCTGATAAGAGCGTTGGTAGAAGCTTTACAAATACGCAGTTTTACTCCTCCTATTGAAGAACGAATAAGTTCAATTTTTGTACTCTTTTAACCATTACATATGAAAGACTTGCGGTTAGTCTTAAGTGGAAAACCAAACTCATTCTTAAAAAACTTGTGGTTAATTCATACCGAGCGACTAGAAGTTGCCCAAAAGCCGTATGCTTCACTCTCGCTCGTCGACGAAACCACAGACAGGTTACGTAACTCTATCGCCACAGCCCTGCAGTGACATCACAGGAGGAACGATTGTCAGTTAGTTATATAGCAAATGTGTAGGAAGCTCGTCATTTTGTTGATTTCTCGACGTCGACAAAGACATGCCGAATTGTTGGGTTGCCGTCGATTGCTCCTAGGGGTCGAGTGATGGTGTCACTATGCACAGATTTCATGGCCAAAAGGATGTTGCATGACACAACTTGTAACATATCGACTTCTTCCATGAAAGCGAGGTGGGGGTCGAAGTGACAATATCATTATAAGTAAAATCACATTGACCACCGCCTCGCCTCCAAAAGTGAAAGTGTTATGTTATAAGCAATGCCATGCAAAATCCTATTGTCCATCAATCAAATGCATATTTTACTACCAGTAGGAAGTTATTTTGATTTTGTAAGTAGGTGAAAACAAACTTAAATAGCATTTATCATCAGACAGGAGCCGCCGTTTTTGAAAATCGTGAAGTCACGGGCTAAAGTCCATTTGAAATAATGAGATTATGGTTTGTTTTCATCAAGTAAGAAAATCAAAATACTTCCTCCTAAAAGTTGAATATGCATTTGAATCATGACCAAAAGGATTTTGAATGACACATAACGACTTCTTCCACAGAAGCGAAGTGTAAATAACGTGCGATAAATTTCTTCACTTGCTATATTCCCTTGGTTTGTAAACTTTCACTCACCAGTATGTAGACACTTGTCAATGTAGTCTTTATCTTTGGTCTTATAATCCTATAATCATACTTATATGCATTTTGAAACTTAATAAAAAGAAGCGATCTGCTAATACTTATAGCGAATTATTACAGGAATGTCATACCTAGACATTTTATAGTTGGCCAATGCGAATCATAATTAGCACGCACGCCTTAGTGTATCTTGTCTGTATCATTTTACTTCACGACGAAAACAATGATTCTGTTGAATGATACGGCAGCTTAATAAAAACAAAATGCAAACATTAAAATTCACACAAATCAAAAGTTATAGGAGAATGTCAGGCTATTACATTGTTTGAGGAATGTATCCATCAATATGCACAAAAACGAGCGATGTACCATTCATCTGCAGTTTTCCCAAGTGATGTGTCTTTCAACAATCTAATATACGAAGAAGTGATGTATCGGTTTAGGTTTTTCACATTGCTATATAGTTTCACTGGTTACCCAAGATAGCACACCTGGCAACTAATTGCATGATGTCCGTCATTCTTTTCAAAAAGTTATTTTTAGTTAGTTAGTAATGAGCAATCAATCAATGTATTGGCGGTTAATCCTTTGAAAGAAGACTTTTGTTTTTACAAAGACACAGACACGACAAAGTGTATTCAGTATAGATTAGTAGAATAGTCCTTCAGCAACCCCTGCTTGCCATAAAAGGTGACTATGCTTGTCGTAAGAGGCGACCAGCGGGATCGGGTGGTCAGGCTCGCTCACTTGGTTGACACATTTCATCGGTTCCCAATTGCACAGATCAATGCTCATGTTCTTGATCACTGGATTGTCTGGTCCAGACTCGATTATTTACCGACGCCGCCATATAGCTGGAATATTGCTGAGTGCGTCGTAAAACTAAACTCACTCACTCACTTGATCGATCCAAACACAAGAAATGCCAAATGGGGACCTTTGTTGGGTAATCTAAGTGGCAACCTAGTGGTACCCAGTGATTTTGACAGAATCGTCTATGAAAACAAGCAGGAGATAAAACTGAATGATAGTAGATTATGAGAACAAATGTCTTTCATTTTTTCAAAACAGCTGTAGCCATTTCAGGTTCGTACAAACGTTACTGTGAAATAGTTTACCCCCTGAAATGTAGATGAATTCTGCATAGGCCCTCATATTACGTCACGGAGACGTGCCGCTCTGATTGGCTGAAATTACGCTCGCGGCTGAGAATTGTGCACTGTTGTCAAAAAGGTCGAGTTAAAGATCGAAATGAGTAGTTTTAATGACTGGGTTTCAGTTATAACGATGCCAATGAGTCATTTATGTATTTGTACCCCTAGAGTACATGTGATCATTTTATAGAAATCAAGGCTATGACATCCCCTCAGATTACAACCACCTTGTCCACATACAATCATCGACTCAACACACTCTGGCTTCACCCCAACCTCCCTAACTCGCCACTGGTTTCCCACTATTTAATCCCTAATCATCTTGGCTTCTGCCGAATTAACGTCCTTGCACCAATTGTCAGGGTATTAACACTCATCTCATTTTGGTATGGTAAGCTCATCAGCATGTCATTGTAGCCCATCATATAACTTTCTTGTATGCTGTGTTTTCCCACATTTGTCATTGTTGTGGCATTATCTGATCTTGTATATAAAGTGGTATACCCCACCATTCCCTATATCCTTGAAAACGGTATAAGAACCAGTATCGAAACGTCGCAATTCTTAAAATAAAGAAGTTGCTCATCCATGAAGTTGTGTCATCTCTATCTGGATACTATGGGACATAATAAAGAACAGTAATGGTGTAGCTGGATACTAGCAGACACAGTAACAGTGTAGCTGGATACTACCAGACACAGGAACGGTATAGCTGGATACCAGCAGACACAGTAACAGTATAGCTGGATACTACCAGACACAGTAACGGTGTAGCTGGATACCAGCAGACACAGTAACGGTGTAGCTGGATACCAGCAGACACAGTAACGGTGTAGCTGGATACCAGTAGACAAAGTAACGGTCTAGCTGGTTACCAGCAGACGGAGTAACGGTCTAGCTGGTTACCAGCAGACGGAGTAACGGTGTAGCTGGATAACAGCAGACACAGTAACGGTATAGCTGGATAACAGCAGACACAGTAACGGTATAGCTGGATAACAGCAGACACAGTAACGGTATAGCTGGATAACAGCAGACACAGCAACGGTATAGCTGGATAACAGCAGACACAGTAACGGTATAGCTGGTTACCAGCAGACACAGTAACGGTATAGCTGGATACCAGCAGACACAGTAACGGTGTAGCTGGATACCAGCAGACACAGTAACGGTGTAGCTGGATACCAGCAGACACAGTAACGGTATAGCTGGTTACCAGCAGACACGGCAACGGTATAGCTGGATACCAGCAGACACAGTAACGGTGTAGCTGGATACCAGCAGACACAGTAACGGTATAGCTGGATACTACCAGACACAGTAACAGTATACCTGGATACCAGCAGACACAGTAACGGTGTAGCTGGATACTACCAGACACAGTAACAGTATAGCTGGATACCAGCAGACACAGTAACGGTCTAACTGGTTACCAGCAGACACAGTAACGGTATAGCTGGATACCAGCAGACACAGTAACGGTATAGCTGGATACCAGCATACACAGTAACGATGTAGCTGGATAACAGCAGACACAGTAACGGTGTAGCTGGTTACCAGCAGACAAAGTAACGGTGTAGCTGGATACTACCAGACACAGTAACAGTATACCTGGATACCAGCAGACACAGTAACGGTGTAGCTGGATACCAGCAGACACAGTAACGGTCTAACTGGATAACAGCAGACACAGTAACGGTATAGCTGGATACTACCAGACACAGTAACGGTGTAGCTGGATACTACCAGACACAGTAACGGTGTAGCTGGATACCAGCAGACACAGTAACGGTGTAGCTGGATACCACCAGACACAGTAACGGTGTAGCTGGATACCAGCAGACACAGTAACGGTGTAGCTGGATACCAGCAGACACAGTAACGGTGTAGCTGGATACTACCAGACACAGCAACGGTATAGCTGCATACTACCAGACACAGTAACGGTCTAGCTGGATAACAGCAGACACAGTAACGGTATAGCTGGATACCAGCAGACACAGTAACGGTGTAGCTGGATACTACCAGACACAGTAACGGTGTAGCTGGATACCAGCAGACACAGTAACGGTCTATCATTATTGCGACTCGCATACATGCAACATTTCTTACATCCTCCACTGGATGCCAACATGCATACAATCATCACATCGACATCATCCTCTCATGCATCTCAGCGATCAGACACCATAACAGTACCAACCCCTGCAGACACTCGACACACATATCGTAGTACATCGGTATTCAGTTGTGTAATCCGAGTATTATGCAGGAACAAACACTCCTGGTTCAGACATCACACGTTTAATATTTAATGTTCATGAAGAGTCCAATGACGTAAGACTGAATGGCAGTGTAGGTCAGGTTTACTTTGTATACATACAGTGTGGGTCAGGTTTACTTTGTATACATACAGTGTAGGTCAGGTTTACTTTGTATACATACAGTGTAGGTCAGGTTTACTTTGTATACAAACAGTGTGGGTCAGGTTTACTTTCTATACATACAGTGTAGGTCGGGTTTACTTTGTATACATACAGTGTGGGTCAGGTTTACTTTGTATACATGCAGTGTGGGTCAGGTTTACTTTGTATACATACAGTGTGGGTCGGGTTTACTTTGTATACATACAGTGTGGGTCAGGTTTACTTTGTATACATACAGTGTGGGTCAGGTTTACTTTGTATACATACAGTGTAGGTCAGGTTTACTTTGTATACATACAGTGTAGGTCAGGTTTACTTTGTATACATACAGTGTAGGTCAGGTTTACTTTGTATACATACAGTGTAGGTCAGGTTTACTTTGTATACATACAGTGTAGGTCAGGTTTACTTTGTATACATACAGTGTAGGTCGGGTTTACTTTGTATACATACAGTGTAGGTCAGGTTTACTTTGCATACATACAGTGTGGGTCAGGTTTACTTTGTATACATACAGTGTGGGTCGGGTTTACTTTGTATACATACAGTGTAGGTCGGGTTTACTTTGTATACAATACAGTGTAGGTCAGGTTTACTTTGTATACAATACAGTGTAGGTCAGGTTTACTTTGTATACATACAGTGTGGGTCAGGTTTACTTTGTATACATACAGTGTGAGTCAGGTTTACTTTGTATACATACAGTGTGGGTCAGGTTTACTTTGTATACATACAGTGTGGGTTGGGTTTACTTTGTATACATACAGTGTGGGTCAGGTTTACTTTGTATACACGCAGTGTGGGTCAGGTTTACTTTGTATACAATACAGTGTAGGTCGGGTTTACTTTGTATACATACAGTGTAGGTCGGGTTTACTTTGTATACATGCAGTGTGGGTCAGGTTTACTTTGTATACATACAGTGTAGGTCAGGTTTACTTTGTATGCATACAGTGTGGGTCAGGTTTACTTTGTATACATACAGTGTGGGTCAGGTTTACTTTGTATACATACAGTGTGGGTCAGGTTTACATTGTATACATGCAGTGTGGGTCAGGTTTACTTTGTATACATACAGTGTGGGTCAGGTTTTCTTTGTATACATGCAGTGTGGGTCAGGTTTACTTTGTATACATACAGTGTAGGTCAGGTTTACTTTGTATACATACAGTGTAGGTCAGGTTTACTTTGTATACATACAGTGTAGGTCAGGTTTACTTTGTATACATACAGTGTAGGTCGGGTTTACTTTGTATACATATAGTGTAGGTCGGGTTTACTTTGTATACATACAGTGTGGGTCAGGTTTACTTTGTATACATACAGTGTGGGTCGGGTTTACTTTGTACAAATACATTGTGTGAGTCAGATTCAGTTTGTACACATATAGTGTGTGTTTCAGGGTCAGTTTGTACACATACAGTGAGTAGGTCAGGTTCAGTTTGTAACATCCAGTGTGTGGGTCACGTTCAGTTTGTACACATACAGTGTGTGGGTCAGGTTCTACATATACTTTGCGTGGGTCAGGTTCACTTTGTACACATACATTGTGTGAGTCAGCTTCAGTTTGTACACATACAGTGTGTGTCACGTTTAGTTTGTACACATACAGTGTGTGAGTCACGTTCAGTTTCTACATATACTTTGCGTGGGGCAGGTTCTCTTTGTACACATATAGTGTGTGAGTCAGTTTCAGTTTGTACACATACAGTGTGTGAGTCAGGTTCTGTTTGTACACATACTTTCCGTGGGTCAGGTTCTGTTTCTACACACAGTGTTTTTGACAGTGTCAGTTTGTACACATACATTTTGTGAGTAAGGTTCAGTTTCTACACTTACAATGTGTGAGTCAGGTTCACTTTGCACACATACAGTGTGGAGGTCAGGTTCAGTTTGTACACATACAATGTGAAGATCAGGTTCTGTTTGCACACATATAGTGTGTGAGTCATGTTCAGTTTGTACATATGTGAGTCAGTGTCAGTCTGTACTCATACATTATGTGGGTCAGGTTCTCTTTGTACACATACATTGTGTGAGTCAGGTTCAGTTTGGACACATACAGTGTGAAGGTCAGGTTCCGTTTGTACACATGCAGTGTGTCAGTCACGTTTACCTTGTACATAAGTGAGTCAGGTTCAGTTTGTACATGCACTTTGCGTGGGTCAGGATCTGTTTCTACACAAACAGTATGTAGGGCAGGTTCAGTTTGTATACACACAGTTTGTACGTCAGGCTCGGTTTGTACACATACAGTGTGTGGGTCAGTTTCACTTTGTACACATACGCTGCATGGGTCAGGTTCTGTTTGTACACAACAGTGTGTGAGTCAGGTTCAGTTTGTAAAATACCTTGATTGGATCAGGTTCTGTTTGTACACAAACAGTGTTTTGTCAGTGTCAGTTTGTACACATACATTTTGTGAGTAAGGTTCAGTTTCTACACTTACATTGTGTTAGTCAGGTTCACTTTTGCACACATGCAGTGTAAAGGTCGGGTTCAGTTTGTACACATACAGTGTGAAGGTCGGGTTCAGTTTATACACATACAGTGTGAAGGTCGGGTTCAGTTTGTACACAGTCGATGTGTGGGTCAGGGTCTGTTTGAACGCATACAGTGTTCTTGTCAGTGTCCGTTTGTACACTTACATTGTGCGGGTCAGGGTCATTTTGTACACATACAGCGTGTAAGTCAGGTCCAGTTTGTACACATACAGTGTCTGAGTCAGGTTCAGTTTGAACACATACAGTGTGTGGATCAGGTTCAGTTTGTGCACATACTTGGCGTGAATCAGGTTCTGTTTTCTACACGTACAGTGTGTTGGGCCAAGTTCATTTTGCACATATACAGTGTTTTTGTCAGTGTCAGTTTGTACTGCCTGTCAAGCCCATGCTGGTCCTGTTACTGTTGGTACCTTGGGTTCTTTGAGCTGTGCCTGGTGCAGCAGGGTGCTGGTGCAGTTCAGTCAATGCTGGTGTAGTGAGGTGCTGTTCAGTCGATTGCCTGTGTAGTGACGTGCTGTTCAGTCGATTGCCGGTGTAGTGAGGTACTGTTCAGTCAATGCTGGTGTAGTGAGGTGCTGTTCAGTCGATGCTGGTGTAGTGAGGTGCTGTTCAGTCGATTGCCTGTGTAGTGACGTGCTGTTCAGTCGATGCTGGTGTAGTGAGGTGCTGTTCAGTCGATGCTGGTGTAGTGAGGTGCTGTTCGGTAGATGCTAGTATAGTGAGCCCTGCAGTCAGATGCGAGGGAGAGGCGGTGGCCGTTCTTCATTAACTGACGGAACGGGGGGACACACGGCTGACAACAGAAAAGAACAGCAATTTGTCCCAATTTACAAACAGTTTAGCCGACAACCCAGAATTGTTTATATGAGACAGTAACTTTTGCACCCAAGAAAAATGTTTTTACCTTTACTTGGTAACAGGTTTGCCTGTAACTGACAAGCCAAAATCAGGTTTACCTCTAACTGAGAAAACTACACCAGGTTTACCCGTGATTGCCAAGCCAACATCGAGTTTATCAGTAACTGACAAGCCAACATACATTTTACCTGTAACCGACAAGCCAACATCATGTTTACCTTTAACTTTATCACCTTGTACACCATTTAGCCTCAAGTCATCTCTTCCTGGAACAAATCAGCTGTGTCTCAGTTTTTAGTTGAAGAGCCAAGGTAGTAGTTACTAGTTGAAATAGCTATGAAACAAAATAGCTATGACTGATATCTTCAGTTAATGTGTCAAAATTGCAAATGTTAACGTTGAGATACAGTTCTTTCAAACATCTTTTTTATTCTATCCAGAAAACTCAGCAAAGGACATTCAGGTTACAATTCAATGAGCCTATGATTTACAAATTATCTGAACAGTTCATGACAGGAAGACTAAAACTTATAAAGGGCGCTGATATTACACTGCATTTAAGAAGAGCACTTTGTTATCATATAATAATGTGACGTGTGAGTCTAATAATGCCAAGATTGTTGGTCAGAATCTGAAATTGGAAGTTGATTTTGTTGATGGCAATGTACTACTGGAAGGTACAGCGATTGGAGCAAACCGGGTGAAGTTATTCACAAAGTCTGATCAGAGTCTGTCCTTTATTGAGAAGCTCTCCTTTGCCCGAATGAAGTCGGCTGGTTTCATGTGTAAAACTGATGGATTCCTTCTTGTTGCTCAGGACCAGTCACTTCCGTACCGCAATCGCCAGAATGTGATTCTTGATCAAAATGTTTACATGGATTGTCGACTGTGTAATCAATGAAATATCTCGCTTGCATCCCAAGTACACTCTCGTTAGGCTCCCCATTGTTCATGGTGCCCTGGGTTTCGTACTCCAAAAATCACATCAGCAGAGTGCGTGGGTTCTCCACCAGAAGCACAGTCCTTCTGACACTCTGGGTAATTCAGAAAGCTGCTGTGTTTTGGAGCTTTCATATTCTTCGAAAAATTCTTGGTGGGCTCGACAAGGCAGTGTTTCCTGAGAAGTCCCATTTGCTGTCTGGCCTGCGTGTAGAGGGGGCAAATGCCCTGAGCTGATGATGAGCTTTACCGGCCTGACTGTGCCAGGATCACACGAACCCTATCTACTGCATACTATCTTTAATCAGTAAAACATTGAGAGGATTATTGTGTTTGTCTGGAAAACTAAACAAAACCTTTTGTTAATATTTTGATATTGATAAGAGCTTTACGATTTAGCCAAATGTTTTGCCAGATATGGTTAACTTTAATGCAAGACAACAAACAGTGATGAAGTGTCTCATTTTCGTCTTGGCATTATAAGATGTGATGCCGATATGTATGTATGTATGTATGTATGTATGTATGTATGTATGTATGTATGTATGTATGTATGTATGTATGTATGTATGTATGTATGTGTGTATGTGTGTATGTGTGTGTGTGTGTGTGTATTGGAACCATAGTAGATTACTGTCATTGGTGCATCTAAATGGCATCTTGTTATTATTTTTCCAATCTTCAAACAAAGCTTCGTTGTTTAAAATAGGTTGCTCCCATTTTTGAAAGTGTAACATACACAGGGTTGTCCAGCACCATAAATAACATAAATAACTCACACAATTTGATTTACTCAAACTCACGTGTCCAGTTACTCAAACTGGTGTGTCCAGTACAATTATATCATTTTCATCTAGCTCATGTCTATCTATATCATGTATATCGGCAACATATGTCAACTTCCCTCCGCCTGCACATGCAACTTCAAAGAGAACCAAAATGATTTATGAAAACAAAACTAATCCCCCTTTAGAAATTCCAATTAAGAGTTTAGTCCCACTCTGTTGCACAATGCAGATTTGAGCTGGCTGTGATAAAACCGTCATGGTGACTTACCTGAGAACGATACGAGTGCACGACCTGAATAATAATAATATATATATATGGATGAATATAGTTTGATAAACTTTCAGATCATATATCATTTACTTATGCTAATTCGGGGACACGGACGATTCCTTCATAAATGCATTCATCATCTGGTTAAAAAAAAAAAAGTGTATACAGCATCTGCACTTTCACACAAGCAGGCACGGTTCTTGCTGTGACTTTCCAGGTTCTCATTTTAACAAATCATTGCCTGAATTAACCTTGACGATGTTTTTTGGTTTCACTGCACCACATGCATGATCGCTGGTTTCAGCAGAGTCAAAAGTGTCTGATGTGCATCGCCTTTAGATAAAACCGTCATGGTGACTTACCTGAGAACGATACGAGTGCACGACCTGAATAATAATAATATATATATATGGATGAATATAGTTTGATAAACTTTCAGATCATATATCATTTACTTATGCTAATTCGGGGACACGGACGATTCCTTCATAAATGCATTCATCATCTGGTTAAAAAAAAAAAAGTGTATACAGCATCTGCACTTTCACACAAGCAGGCACGGTTCTTGCTGTGACTTTCCAGGTTCTCATTTTAACAAATCATTGCCTGAATTAACCTTGACGATGTTTCTTGGTTTCACTGCACCACATGCATGATCGCTGGTTTCAGCAGAGTCAAAAGTGTCTGATGTGCATCGCCTTTAGATAAAACCGTCATGGTGACTTACCTGAGAACGATACGAGTGCACGACCTGAATAATAATAATATATATATATGGATGAATATAGTTTGATAAACTTTCAGATCATATATCATTTACTTATGCTAATTCGGGGACACGGACGATTCCTTCATAAATGCATTCATCATCTGGTTAAAAAAAAAAAAGTGTATACAGCATCTGCACTTTCACACAAGCAGGCACGGTTCTTGCTGTGACTTTCCAGGTTCTCATTTTAACAAATCATTGCCTGAATTAACCTTGACGATGTTTCTTGGTTTCACTGCACCACATGCATGATCGCTGGTTTCAGCAGAGTCAAAAGTGTCTGATGTGCATCGCCTTTAGATAAAACCGTCATGGTGACTTACCTGAGAACGATTTGCGTGGACGAGCTGGAAAACAGAGAGCAACGTATATAGATATATAGATATATGTAGTTACGGATACGGGGAGAATGTAGATGGGTGGCACTAACTGGATGAATATATTTTGTTACGATGTCAGATCATATATTATTTTTCATTGAGACCGAAAATGAGTGTCATAGTGATTCTGGGACAGGGTCGATTCTTTCACAGATGCATTCATCATCAGGATAAAAGAAAGGAATGTGCATACACATCAGAACCCCTAACGGTTTATTTCGCAGGAGGAGTGGCTCGTCTTCGTGATTGATACCACTTGTCATTGGCCCATACACATGGACAACAGATATACTGTCATGATCCAGGTCACATCCAAGTAACCCTCGTCTTACTGAAAAGGCAAAGTTCAAGCAGACTGCGTGGTGACGACTAACGAGCACACAGACGTTCACCATTCTGTAGTTATACTCAGTTGTTATTGACCAGTTTGCTGATTTATAACATTTCAAATGGGAACTGAAGTTATGTTCAACCACTCCACCTGACGCGTGCTTACCAAACTATCTTTGCACAGCTTTGTTCAGATGTACGTTGAAGTGCCTATATAGCTTAAGTTGAGACACCAATTGGCTGAAAACATTTTGGTAAGATCTCAGGTCATAGATTAGTTTTTGTTGCACCAGAAAATGGGTGTTGTGCTCCCTAACCGATTTTGGAGTGCCCGTCTTAGTCAATGACAAGTGGTATCAACCACGAACACGAGCAACTCCTCGTGTGTAATATTGTAAGGGGAAGTTTGATGGAAAGAACTCTTGTGTTTCTGTGACGAGGAACAAAAACCTACTTAGGTCACTCAAACGGTCCTTTACAGCGTAAAAACGGACTTAGTAACTGCCCTCATTGAGATGGAGAGCGCTACTGAAGGTGACTGAAACAACTGAGAAGAACCTCTAGATACACAGGAACATATAGCGCCTCTTATGAATACAATAATTGAGCTGGAAATTGGGGTTAATTTCATGGGTTTTTAGAAAGAAATCAGAAACGACTGGGAATATGTAGTCGCAGAGGCAATGTTGTGTTATCTTGTCTTCCTGTAAAATTGAAATTAATATAACAGTAAATTCACGGCACAACGACTTTTAAGAACCTCCTTGATTTGGACTTATATGTGACCTCCTGTGACTCCGTAGAAGTGGTAACAGCATATTTATGCCTGAAAGCTGGGCACAAGACGTAACTAAAAATATATTCAGTGTCCTCATTGACCGGGGCGAATCCAGTGATGCATTTATATGCTTAAGTATAACAAAACTGCTAGTGAAGTCCTTGCACTTTGCTCGTTCTGTAAGTACGCTTGTCATATCATCATACCTTATCACGAAACCATATTACAAACATTTTAAATAACCGCTTGGTGTTGTACTCGGGCAGCTTGGGTATGATGAATGAAGAACAAGTAGGTATTACAGCAGACTATTCAGATTTGAGCTTGGCTATGTGTGCATATGAGAGGAAGAATGAGGACTATGATTTATGGATATACAACTTCTTTTATTCAGTGAGTGCGACGTTTCGACATAGATACTAATGTCGTTCTCAAGCAAATGGTACAGGGTAAAAAATTGTGGAGGAATATCTACATGAATTGTTGTTACAGTGAATGAGAAGACGATGAGTTGTTTATACAATTAATGGGAGTGATGTACACAGGCTGATGGGAAGCCAGAAGTTAATAAGGAGTAGGGTATAGGAGACTGGAGGCCAGTAGAGTGTTGTTATAACAAAGTAGATTGAAGTACAGAATTATTATATCAAGTGATGATATGCGAGTTGGATTTGGTAGCCCTCATCTCTGTCGCACTCACTGAATATATGAAGTTGTATATCCATAAATCATAGTCCTCATTCTTCATCTACTCAACTTCTAGAATGCCTATCAAATATGTCATATGAGAGGAACTTTGAGATAAACACCATTCCTTATATTTACTTGTGAGAAGTTTTCAACTCCGATGTAGCGTATGGACATGGTGCTGAGAAACCAAGAAACATCGTCAGGGTAAAGCGGTATTCCATCCAACCGTTAAAGGGTCCTGGTGGTCCAAAGGGATGCAGCTCGGTGCAGATAAGGATCTCAATCTCAGAGGAAGTGTTGGTGTAAACTCGTTATGCCAGTAGGGATCGTAATCACTGCGATAATTTCAGGCAATGATCAGTGAAAAGAGAACCTGGAAAGTCACAAAAAGAATCGTGACTACTTGTGTGAAGTTGCAGATGCTGCATACAGTTTGCTTTCTTTTCTCTAGATACCTACGGCGCCGAGTAAGTCAGCACAACACCCATTTTGGGGCACAACAAAAACCGGGGTTTTAAGACCGGGGTCCTCACCAAACTGTTTTCAACCAGTTGGTGTCATAACTAAAGCTATATAGGTACTTCAACGTACATCTGTACTAATATATATACAGAACGGCATATATCATATATATAGAGTTTGCTCTCTCTATATATGTTGCTTTCTATTTTCCAGGTGAATACGTATGGGAGTCAGGGTCAGGTAAGTCACCATGACGGTTTTGATCTCAGCCAGCTCGAACCTATATTGTCTAACCGGATGGGACTAATCTCTTAACTGGAATTTCTACAACAGTCAAGAATTGCTGGCAGTCCAAATTGACGCAGCTTCAAGTAGATAAGGATCTCAACTCAGAGGAAGTGTATGTGTAAACACGTTTTGCTAGTAAGGATGGCAATAACTAAGGTATTACAGGCAAGGATTAGTGGAAAGAGAACCTGGGAAGTCACTGCAAGAACTGTGACTACTTGTGTGAAGGTGCAGATGCTGTATACACTTTGTTTTCTTTGATCCAGCTGATGAATTCACCTATGGACACATCAAACAGGCAGGTAAGTCACCATAAAGGTTTGATCTCATTCAACTCTAAACTGCATTGTGCAACAGAGAGGGTCTAAAGTCTTAACTGGAACAGTCCAAGATTGCTGGCAGTCCAAAGGATAGCAACTCGATGTTGGAAAGGATCTCAGTCAGAGGAAGTCTTGACTTCTAGGCTCTCTTTTCAATGATCATTGCCTGAAGTAACTCAGTGACTGCGATCCTTGCTGACATGCCGAGTTTACATCAAAACTTCCTCTGATTGAGATCCTTTTCTACATCGAGTTGCTGTCCTTTGGACTGCCAACAATTTTGAACTCTTGTAGAAATTCCAGTTAAGAGTTTAGACCCTCTCTGTTGTACAATGCAGTTTTGAGTTGACTGAGATTACACCGTTATGGTGACTTACCTGTGTACAGTGCGAATTGTTGTTTGGGGTCCCCGGGGATGCATCCGTAATCATCTGAATTACCGTCATCGTCTAGATCACCGTCACCGTATGGATCACCGTCATCATCTGGATCGAAGAATGCAAACTGTATACATCATCTGCACTTTCACACAAGTAGTCACAGTTCTTGCTGTGACTTTCCAAGTTCTCTTTTTTCACAAATTATTGCCTGAATTAACCCTCGCGATATTTCTTGGTTTTTCTGCACCACATTCATGAACGTTATGAAAAGCGTCATTGAAAAGCGTCTGATGTGCATCGCCTTTAGCTTTATGGCTGAGGCAATCATTCATTCACTCACTCACACACGCACTCAGAAGACTTTTTCGGGTTATACTCACGAAACTGCGTGGTGTTCTCTACAGGAGCTGAAATGTGTGGTCGCTTTTGTCGCCGGCATGTGCCTAAAGAAAAACATTTTATAATCTACAATCTATAAACATTGAAAGACGTATCGCACATACATTGAAGATATCACACACACACACACACACACACACACACATACACACACACACACACACACACACACACACACACACACACACACACACACACACACACACACACACACAGATTGTTCGCACCATGAGAATTTTTTTGGGCTATCCTCCATTTTTTTACATTTGCGGAGATTTGAGTTTGACATTTTGGCTCATTGTTAAATTGGCTAGCTGATTACATAAGTAATCGTTCACAAAGCGTCTTTATAAATGGAGCCCTATCCAAGCCGAGATATTTACAAGCTGGTGTCCCACAAGGGTCAGTCCTCGGTCCTTTCTTATTTCTTGTTGGGGGCGGTGGGGTAGCCTAATGGTTAAAGCGTTCGCTCGTCACGCCGAAGACCCGGGTTCGATTCCCTACATGGGTACAATGTGTGAAGCCCATTTTCTGGTGTCCCTCGCCGTGATATTGCTGTAATATTGCAAAAAGCGGCGTAAAACTAAACTCACTCACTCACTTATTTCTTGTTTATGTCAATGACATTGCTGATGACTTAGACTGCTTTACACGATTATTTGCTGATGTTTCGTCGCTAGGCTTATCTTCTCATGATCATCTATTCATTGAAAGAGAACTGAATTCAAACTTGGAAAGACTGCGGGCTTGGTCAAAGCGGTGGCTTATAACATATAATCCTGATGAAACTGAGGCAATTATTTTCACCTTACATGAGAATATTGAGGCACTCAATCTCTACTTTAACGGGGTTCGGGTCAAAACCGTTGAATATCATAAACATTTGGGATTAACGTTTTCAAAAGATTGTAAATGGTCTGACCACATTGATAATATTGTAAAAACAACTTCAAAAATGATTTCTTCTCTACGTAAACTCAAATTATTATTACCGCGCTGTTTATTGAATAGAATATATGTCATGTTCATAAGACCCCATTTCGAATATGCGTGTGAGGTATGGGATGGGTGTGCTCAATATTAAGCAAATAGATTAGAACAACTGCAATTAGAAGCAGCAAGAATTGTAACAGGTTTACCCAAATATACACATCATGAACATCTGTATTATGAAACTGGTTGAGAATCTTTAGCAGAGCGTAGGAGAAAGCGAAAACTTTGTCTTTTCTACAAAATACAGCATAATATGGCACCATCGTACCTTAATGATCTTGTTCCTGGGAAGGTAGCGTCAAAAAGTAGCTATAATTTTCGCAACTCTGACGATATCTCGCTTCCCTTCTCCCGTTTGAAGTTTTCTTATAATTCGTATTTTCCATCCACAATTAGAATGAGGAATGAATTTCCAGTTGAAGTTAAAAAAAGCGTGTCACTGAATGCTTTTAAATCAAACATTGTTGTAACACATAACACAGCTCCCAAATACTTTGATTTTGGACCGAGAATCACTAATATCACCCTTACAAAACTACGGTACAAGTGTCATCAACTGAATTACGATCTATTCCGTGCTGGCATTATAGATAACCCTAAATGTTCTTGTGGATATATTTGTGAAAACTCTTATCATTACCTATTTGACTGTCAACTATATACTCAACAGAGATCTGCCATGATGGCTAATTTACGCAGTGTTACCAATGTTACTATAAACTCTGATTTACTGTTACGTGGCAATGCAGATCTGACTGATCATGCAAATCAAAACATATTTAAAACTGTTCAAACATACATTTGTCAATCAAAAAGATTTTCTTAATTATTGCAATCGCCCCAATCTTTCTCATCTCTCTGTTCTTGTCTGTCCATCTTGTATAATGAATGTAAATAATATTATGTAAATACTACGGAGAAGGTGTTCTAAGTTGTATAACTTGTACCCAATCCTTTTCTCATAAATAAAATACGTTTAAAACTAAAAACATTTTGGCATAATGGTAATTATGTACTTTTCAATATTATGTCGTTGCATATGACTTGTTTTGGTATTTATTCTGTGTGACTTTAACAATATATTTACGAATGCGTGGTAGTGTATTTGGGACAAGAGTATTCAGTGCAGACGCACTTGGGTCCGCGCATTAATTAAGTTCACGTGATGAGTGTGCTTTAAAAGGGCGGACCGGACGTGAATCAGGCACTTGAGATTCACGACTGACGGGACAGGACTGCTGTTGCACGTCTCGGCTGCACACTATAACATGGAGCATGGATGATGGTGTTCAAGATTCTTCTTCTCCGAAACGTTCTGAACAATCAAAAGGTGACGAATTTCAGTCATTTCAGCTGTTCCGGGACTATTTAGACGCTAAACCCTCAACACTTAAGAGAGAATTTATCAGTGAATCTGAGCAGCTGTCTTTGTCTATTGCAAAGAAAGTGAAATATGATAAATATCCTAACTTCAAATATACTGAACCGCAAAAGAAACGCGAAATTTCCAAATGGTACTTTCAAGTGTAAACTTTAGTGAAAATTTATTGAATATAAAACTGTAGATAACTCAAGACATAAAAACTTCTTTCTGCAACCCCTATAGAAGGTAACCTTAGGATTGATCCTGAAACGTAACGCCAAAACGGAGCACATCTGAGCGCCATGGGTAGAGGTTGCAGAGACAAAATGAACGTGCATCTCATGTTGCCTCTGGGTATAAAACTGTGGAGAGTGGACTTTTGGCAGTTGTTGTTTGGAAGAATCAAGCATGCCGCGATTGACAGCAGCAGAGAGGGAACAGGCTATTGGTCGTTTACAGGCCGGACAGAGTGCCCAGGTGGTTGCAAACGTTTTCAGCGTCCACGTGAGTACCATCCACCGTCTGCAACAGCGTTACAACACCACCAACAGTACTGCAGACCGTGCTCGCACTAGACGCCCCCGGGTGACCACTCCGAGACAGGACTGCTTCATCCATAGGCAACACCTTCGAGATCCCTTCAGGTCAGCCTCCTTGACAGCTCGACAGACTATTGGCACCCGACAGAGACCCATCAGCGAGGATACAGTACGGCGTCACCTTGCAGCACACAATCTGCGTTGCGTAGAGTGAGAGTTTGGCGTAGGAGGGGTGAACGTTCCAGAGATGATTGTGTTGTGAAGAGAAATGCATGGGGTGGTCAAAGCATCATGGTTTGGGGTGCAATAGGTCAGAATGAGAGGATAGGACCCCATATGTTTCACAATGTTGGTGCAGGACGAGGGAATGGCATCACAGCTCAGCGGTACATCGACCAGATCTTCAGACCTCACGTCGTACCATTCTTTGCACGTCGCCTGAATCACGTGCTCAAACAGGATAATGCACGCCCCCATACAGCTAGGCTCACTATGGACTTCTTACGTCAGCACAACATCAGAACCATGCCATGGCCAGCCCTCCAGATCTGAACCCACTCGAACACCTCTGGGATGAGATTCAGAGGCGTCTGCACCAGGTGGTTCCAAGACCGACAACTCCTGCTGATTTGCAGGCAGCTTTCCTCAGAGTGTGGGCACAAGTACCGATGGGTTTCGTGAACCGCCCCATTCACTCGATGTACCGACGTTGTGTGGCAGTGTTGAACAGTCAGGGAGGGCATACCCTGTACTAGGCATGTCATGACTACCTTGTGCCAGATTTTCCCATGAAAACACAACATAAAACTAATCATGTATCATTTTTTTGCCTATGTGTTAATGAAATTAAAACTCTGTTGACAATTACACATGTCTCGCGTTTCTTTTGCGGTTCAGTATATAAAGGAAAGTCTGTACAATATAAGTTTAATTGTGAGATTTTGGATGGTTTAGACAACATTAAGTCATCACTAAACAAGAACGATACCACTGATATGTGTGAAACTATAGACTCTGTGTCTGTTAGGAAACGCGACAAGCTCATTCGTTTAGCAGACAAGACCCCAGCTGGTTGGGGTGTTGTTACAGAACTCGAAGGGAGCGGCGTCTCTTCAGATTCAGTGGGAGGAACGTCGTTTTGAGAGAGCTGAAGCCAAAGCCCTCAGGAAACGTAGCCGAGTCCGCAGCAGCAGCTCAAGTCGTCCATATGGCCCGACACATACACAAGTCAATCAACGTACAGGGCAGCAGGAGATGCACAATGATAACCAGCTCTCTACTTTTCGTAGCCAGAGCCAGAGGGATCCCAGACCTAACCAACAGTGTTACTTCTGTGGAGAATTCGGACACTGGAGGTCCGTCAGCTAAAGTGATGTCTTCCCGTGACGTGCAGTACGACGTCACAGGTGCTGCCACTGACAGATAGTAGCAAGGGTGCGACGAAGCCGGCTACAACCACAGAGAGCAAGATGGCTGATTCAGGTAGTCTACATACGTATTCTCGTTCTTTGATCAACGTTGGTTCCGGCAGAAACAGTTCGTCTGGTACATCAGTAAAGGGAAGTTTGAAAGCTAACGTGAAATTCTGGGAGGTAATTGGAGCTCCGGAGCTAGTCTTGCAGTCTATCAGATCGGAATAAACATCCAGCTTTGATCAATTTGGCGGACCAGTTACCAGGTTTTGTGTTAACGTCCAGAGCTAAAACTACTGTGAAACAGTATGAAAGTCGATTTTTGAAGTAGGGGTTGGTGTAATTAATATGGTATCAGTTGTATACCGGCCTCTGAATTTCATATAGCATTGTACACATTATCCCTGAAGCAGACTGGAAAGAATCCTACATCTATTCAGCTGTCTACTTATGCGATAGGGTGGTCACATAATTTAGCAGGCCTACCAAACCCATGTCAACCATATTTGTCAAGTCTTGAATCTTCGCATAGAGCTCTCGGTGTACAAATCAGGAGAAAAGAGCCTATTATAGCAGATATTTTACAAAAGTTAAGATAAGTTTCCCGTCGACAGCTTCTATAATCTGAGAAATTTAACATTCCATATAGTTTCTTTTGCAGGCTTCCTAAGGTTTTCGGAAGCAACTAATTTAAGATATTCTGACACCAGCTTCCGGGAAGGTCACATGGTTATCGAGATGGCCATCATTTGGTGATTGCTGAGACTCAATCAGAATTGTGCCCAGTTGGTATGATGAAGTCATATCTAGAACAAGCCTTTAACACTTACTGTGATGAATGCATCTTTAAATCAGTGAATTATTGTAGAAAGTCAAACACCTATTAGTTAAGAGGGAGCAAGCCGGTCTCTTATACACGCATGCGAGAAATTATTCTGAGTATGTTAGAGGCGGTTGGTCTTAGGAGACAAGATTTCGGGCTGCATAGCCTCAGGTCGGGAGGGGCGACTGAGGCGGCCAATGCTGGAGTGCTATATAAACTATGGTTGGTGGCAGTCAGAGACTGCAAAAGACTCTCATGTGAAAGACAGCTTATTAGCAAGACTCAGTGTGTCGAAAAGGTTGGGAATCTGAGTGTTATCTCCTGTTTCAGTAATAAATGATTAAAAAGATTTGTATTGTATTTGTTTTATCCAAGGGTGGCATTAACATGACGTCAAGGGTAACATAAAGGTTCAAGTGTGGTCAATACATTTATTTATAACAAATATTGATGTAAATAATACAACTCAAAAACAAGAGATTATATATTAATCTCAGCTCAGCAATTTTTTGATCGATGAAAAGGATAAAAGTAAGTTAGCAAAATGTGTTGAAAGCCAGCCTTGGTTTATTAACATTTCTAAACGATAACGAACATGATGATCTAAACATGGCCATCAACCGTTCTGAGAAATAATTACTGTACCACCTATGGCTGAATTACAAACCTTTTTAATATGAAGGTTTCTCACCAGACAAGAACAAAGAAAACATTTTAATAGGCCAGGCTTTCAAACCATGGATTTATTAACATTAACACGAACCTTATTTGGCTGGTTCAAAGAGTTAAACATTAACACATGGAAGTAGCTGAATCAAAAGGACATGCATCTCAAATATTAACATTATAAGTTGCATGGAACCACAGGCATCATCAACCATAGCTTATATGCCAGTATAAAAGGTCTTGCAGAAATGTTGTAGAGCATTGTCTGATGAGACGTTAAAGTACAAACCTTAAAGACTTAACGTGTCCAAATTATCATTTACTGGTAGGTTAAATTCTCACCAGTGACGTTATTTCTGAACAGAAATAAATGGAAATTACAGAACTATACCATTAAGTCTATTATTGAATGCATACCATGATACCATGATGTAAGTATTAATTCACCTGATTTTATGAGGATCACCAACATCCCATCCATTCCGTACGTCAAAGAAACCTTTGATCACATAATGCAAATTATCTTTGTTGATTGTATGAAATTTATAGAATAGTGCAGAACTGAAATCATTTTTTACATAGGACAAGATGAACAAAATGTAGAGCTCCACAAGGGCTTTCCAACGATACCGAAAGGTCAGTTTGACCTAATTTCGACGTTAGAACAAGATAGTTCGCATGGAGCGTGTTGTGTCTAAATAACAGGTAACTGTGACGGTTGGAAAAATCTGTTGTTTGTTTACCTCGAAGATAGCAAGTGGAAGCAATTCACCGTGATATCCTCAGACTACAGGCCTTTTTGATTCTGGTCAAACCCAGCGGCAGGTTGCTCTCCGTCTTGATTTGAGCCAGAAAGCTGTTGGCAGACTGTAGCAGAGATTTCAAGAAAATGGGCCAGCGGAATATGCACGTGGACCATCTCGCCCCAGACTCACAACAGTAACAGATGATATGTTCGTGATTAACACTGTGCTGCCAGACCTCTTAAAGCAACAGAGCACTTCAACGTTAACAATATAAGGGCGCCAAGGAACACCGTTCGTTGAGGTTTAAGAGCAGTCGAACTCCGATGTAGGCGACCTGCACAGATGAAATCAGATTCAGTTTGTGCATCGATGGTGGTCAACAAAGGGTTTATCGTCCCAGTGAACAGCAGGTAGGTCATGGTTCGGGCAGGGATAACTCCTGCTTGACGCACTCCACTACACGTGGTAAACGATAATCTAACCAGACAGCGTTATCGGGACGAGATTCTGGCTCCTATAGCCGTGTCGAAGTTAGCTAGTGCTATTTGAAATTTTTGTCTGTATGTCACGATGTGTCACGTTTGTTAACACACTGAAAATAATGAAGACATCTTTACTTGTACTAAGTGACTTAATGATCCCTAATGAGATGATGTAATGCAATCTGAGGTCCATACGAAACATTCGCACAAACACATCCATAATGCAGCAAAACCATAGTTTTAGCACGGTTCTGGATGGAAAGCATTCATTTTACCATAAGGTATCCTTTTGATATGTTTGTGTGAAAAACAGTTCAGTTTTGGCGCTGGGAGGTGTACACGCCGCACAAACGACGCACTGACAAACGACAGAGCAGAGGGGAATGGCCTTTTGAAAGTTGTAGCTCTGCAACCGGTGTAGCTGGACAACTGGGCTGTCATCTTGTCACCATTACACGACTTGCTCAATGTCATCATCAAACCGGGGCTGTTACCGTTCGTCCAAGTAACGGACAGCCACGAGTGACAACGGTACATCCGGGTCACTCCTCTAGAGAACCGAACTCAAGCAGCAACAGTAACATCAGCCTTAGTTCACGGATCAGTATCGTGTCGTCTTCGGGCTACTGAAATACACTGCCAAACGTCAACAACGCAAAAAGCGCGAACAGCCCTCACACAGCATCGGCGTTGATGGATTATCTTGCTCAGAACAGCATTAATGTTCTTCCATGGCCGTCTCTTTCCCCGGATATGGTTCCCTCTGAACATTCTGTTGCATGTAGAGAGCCACTCACACTTTCACAGTTGGAACAGAGATTGATGTTTGAGTAGAACCACTTGCCTCGGACACTCTTTCAGACTCTTGTAAACTCAATGACACAGGGCCAACAGCCGGATAGTACAACATTCAAATAAACGTAAGTATAGTAGGAAAATACACGCTATTATGTCTGCGGGTATTTCCTAACTATGGGCATATATTTCACACAAGTCTAACCTTTGAAACATATGCACAACCACCTCGTTCATGTATACCACGACCGTATTGTCAATTATTTCCAAACATGAATTGCAAAACATATACAAATACATCTTGTAACAGTCGTTTGAGAAGATGAAGAGAGCAGGGTTTAGCGTGCGATGTAGTTGACGGACGTATACGGAGAAATGTAGCATAAGTCATATTGAAGTTTTCACTTTTATAGTAAAGTACAAATTCTAGTACCTTTTTGGTTGAGTCCCATCCGGGATTTGAACCCACACCCTCAGAGTTAGGCACCTAATTGCCAGCACACAAAGTAGTAGTAACAAAAGAAAATATTTTTCTACTTTGTTCATAAAGGTTTCACATAAATGATTGCATTAAATTTGAACATCGGATAAAATATGGAACTGAAGGCGCCTCGCGCAGTGTTGACAATGTATTTATAGATACCGAAACTATCTGCAACTTGAATATAGTTGTGCTCACGGTTTTTATAATAGTACGGACTACACCGAAAACGGTTTTTTTTTCAGAAACTATCATCATTGAAAATGCACAAGTTGCTGTCTGTCGCGGCGGGGTGAACCCGCAGAAACGGAACAGCCAGTCATGGCGGGGGACATCTCAAAATGTATTCCGGGAGTCCTGTCGGTTCATCGTCTGTCGTGGTGTCAAATTCGCGACTTAGAGGGATGACAAGTGGTGCCACAGTTGCCTGTTTTAAGCCATCGCGAGACCAGTAACCTTGTTCATTGCCGTTAGCTACCTTGTTGACACAGTTTTATAGTGATTTTGCTTAGGTATTCCTTAAACAAAACCTCTACGTCACGTAATCTGGCAACATCCCCTTTGACAATACCCCATATCATTTCAATGGGGTCAAGGTCACAGTGATAGGGTGGAAGTCGCAAAATATCGTGACCCTTACTTTTTATGTAACTGTCAACTTTGTAAGAAGGTTCACCTTTGTGAGTTTTTATGATCTCATAAGCTGAGGCTTCCTTGCCATTGAAGGCCGTGCGATCTGAAATTTATCTAGCCATGATATCATCACCTTTTCAACTATTCGATTTCTGAGCTTTACTCTGAGGGTCCTGCACGCATTGTCCATCACGATGAAATTCGTCTCTGGTAGAGCTGGTACCAACTTGTTTCAACACTTCCTCGCTCTTATTCTTTATTACCCTAAGAAAATTATTTCTCAAGCGAACGATATCAGGCGTTCAAAGAGAACTGACCTATTCTCCCCCGAAATTGTCTTATAATGATACACGAACGAGTGTAAGAGTCGCCAGAGTGTGTACTTTGATACTCTGAGGTTGTGTTCTTGATTCAAACGTTTTTTAAAAATTTTCAGTGACATGTATTTGTTTTCAGAACAGAGCTTGTTCACTGCCGTACAAGGTTCTTTTGAAAGTTGTCCAAATTGTGAATTTGTGTGATTTTGACACGACACCTACCTGCTTCGCATCACCCTCACAATGTTTGCGTTCCAGAACATTTGTCAGTATCCTTGCTGATACTCCTAAAGCTTTCGATGCCCGCTTACGGAATATATTAATGACATAAAATGGTTTGCTCCCTCCGGCTTCAGCGCGGAGAAATAGTAAACTTTAATCATCAACTGTTTCACGTCAGCATTCAACATTTTTCATCAGGCACATGTAGACCGTGCACGACGAGTGGCTGTTCCGTTACTGCGGTTTCACCCCGCCGCGACAGATAACAATATTTGCCTTTTCCTTGATTATCGTTTCTGAAACAAGTTTTCTGGAGTAGTCCGGGAAATGTTCAAATATCAGAAAGCTGCTGGGTATTAGCAAATGATAAACATGTGTACTATTCATAAAAATATTTATGTGGCAATTTTGCACAATTATAAAACTTCCAATTCATCATCCGTTTGTGACTGAAACGAACTATAGTAATACGTGTTTGCCGTTGTGGTAGAAATAAAGTTTGGAGAGGTCGCGTTATGTGGCTATTCAAAAGACATCATACAATCATAGTCAATACTTACTATCTCCCCTCCTCCGACGTCTGATTAACACCACCACGACCACGACGGCAACGATGATGATGATCACAACTACAGGCACACATATAGCTATGGCAATGATATATCTCCCCTCCATGTTTCCGGACTTTCTCCAACGCAGGAGTAAACCTCTACAAAGATTACAAACATATACTGTCAAATATTGTAGATAAACTTCAACACTCACGCTCTAGGCCATATGAAACACTAGAGCACGACAGATTGTTCTGATCTAATACTAATACATACCGTGACCGTGTTACAAGTGGATGGGTCTACTATTGTGAAGGGGTGATTGTCAGCATGTCCGAATAGCCAAGGTCGCCGTTTGACATCTCAGAATCAAGAAACCGTCAGCAATGTCCTGATTGTCTCCAAGCAATTAGCTACAGATCGTTTAATGTTTCCTATTCGGGCTTTTAGGCAGCGAGCACCATCAGTGAAAGTAATCGGATCGTGAAAGTTTCCAAACTAGACAGCTGACGACTGTAAAGAATACAATTCATTATAGTACATGAAGTGATTGTGTTTTCCGGGACAAGTTCTGTAACGAATCCATGTATGCATGTTTCGCAGAACACCATCTGCTCCCCTATTTAATGAAGTTAACTCGACCAGCCGTTTGCGTCATTTGACTTTCCGCGTTATTCATATGTAGCACAGCTCAGCTCAACTGTAGCTACCCGGAAGTTATAGTTGATTTCGTCCAGGGTACGAGGCTGGCCTGTTTTAATGGTCTGCCAAGCGTCAAACACAGGCGGATCCAAAGATGAGGTGTAGTGATGCGCACCCCTCTTTTGTCCTGAAAGTTGTGTGAAAATGGAGGGTACTTTCACAAACGTGTGACCCCCACCCCCCTCTCAAAAAGCTGAATCCGCTTTTGTGGAGAGAGAGAAAGTATTGTGGGTGGACTGCTCATTGTATTGACCTGTATTTCATCAGCATTGCTTTGGTACAAACACACTGTCACACTGACCCCAACTGTTCCTTACTTCCACGCACTGAAAAACTTCCGAACACCAAAAATTGACGAGCGTTCGTAATAACCGTCGGCTCGGAGATTTAGGGGCGGTAGGTATTGTATCGGGCCCGCAGTTTCAAATATCCGCAGACCCTTGTGGCCTTCAGTAAAGAATCTGTCAATTTTCTTTTTCATTTGGAACGTTCGCGAATCAGGCATGATCCATCACGTTACGATAACCTACAGTTTCACTTCCTGGTAATTCAGTGCTTTCCACATAGGAATGTCAACATTTAGGAGATAAACGTCACATGTTGGCCAATTTCCGGGTGTTATTACGTATTTAAAATACGGGAATATATATCTGGAACCGACGGCGTTAAAACAATTGTTTGCAATGTTTCTAAGTGTCAATATGCAGCGAATCACTCTCCAACCCAGAGTCCCATGTTGCGAGCCATTTAGGTTTATTCAGTTTTTCAGGGTTTTCTTTCCAATATGTGTGTGTCATGTACACAAGCCTGGCTGTACATGGTTTAAAAGAACCGCTCATACAGTATTTATCTCATGAATTTCTCAAATTTAGGATACATTCATCACCTATGTAATGTAATAAAATGGTGCTCATTATCTCGGGTTACTTCTGCTTGTCAAGTATTAGATGAACAAAGACCTGACAAATGATCCCAATTTGCATATAAGGGAACGCCCTCCAGAACATTGCTTTGGAAACAAACAGGAAACAGATTGTCGTCTGAATATTGAAAAGTTCAGTTTCTTTATGCGAATCGTGTCGTGATGCATGGCGTTTTGAGACGTGATGGAGAAACGTGTTAAACAGGAGCTGCATTGATTTCACGCCACGGTCAACAGGTACTGCACGTGCTTAATCGCCAATCTACTTGTAGTGACCAAATGTGTTCGTCCAGATTACTTGCTCCGCCTGATTGTCACAAACGCGCTCACTGCATTGGCTCATCTAATACTTTATGTTTATCCCGTCAATAACAGAAGGGCAGCCCAATGACCGTATAAGGTCATGATTATTATGAAGACCACGAGACCTCCGTAACGACACGTGGTGACCACACTGAGACCACGAGGAGAAACAGGACGACCATGTGACCACTTTGCAGCATATGATGACCAGATAAGTTCACAAGACGAGAGGCAGATATTTTAATATGTATTTGAATATGTATTTGAAAATGTATTTTGAGTAATTTACAATATTAAGCAATAAATATGGTCCAGTTCAGGCTAAAAGCATTCATTTAGTCACTGTCATATTTACAGAGAGCATATTATTCGAAATGTTTATTTCGAGTTATCTTTATCTGTAGAAAACAAAGGTATAAGCAATTTCTGGTGCCCTTCTTTGTGATTGGCTGGAATATTACTAAACGCGGCGTAAAGCCACACTCATTCACTCACTCACAGAGGAGAACAGTAGGTTCACCAGCACATACTAGTATATAAGCTAAGATTCATAACCAAGTGCCTATATGGGATTCGAATCCTGACCCCCGGCTTCCTACGGTTAGAGTCCAGCTGTCCACTGCAGTGTTAACACATTATGTTCACGGCAAACAGTTCACTGCCAATATGGTCCAACTGATGGACTGAATGAGCCAACTGATAGACCGAGTGAACCAGCTGGTGGACTGAATGAACCAATTGATTGACTGAATGAACCAAATGATGGACGGAATGAAGCTACTGATATACCGAGTGAACCAGCTGATGGACTGAATGAACCTAGTGATGGACCGAACGAACCTTGTGATGGACCGAGTGAACCAGCTGATGGACTGAATGAACCAAGTGAGTGACCGAATGAACCAAATGATGGACGGAATGAAGCTACTGATGAACCGAGTGAACCAGCTGATGGACTGAATGAACCTAGTGATGGACCGAACGAACCTTGTGATGGACCGAGTGAACCAGCTGATGGACTGAATGAACCAACTGATGAACCGAGTGAACCAGCTGATGGGATGAATGAACCTAGTGATGAACCAAATGAATCAACTGATGGACGGAGTGAACCAGTTGATGGACCGAATGAACCAACTAATGGACCGAATGAACCAAATGATGGACTGAATCAACCAAGTGATGGGCCGAATGAACCAGTCGATGGACTGAATGAACCTAGTGATGGACTGAGTGAACCAACTGATGGACCAAATAAATCAAGTAATGGACTGAATGAACCTATTGATGGACTTCATCAACCATTTTTTTTAACTGCAGCTGTTTGAAAGTGGTCAGATATTACATTTGTAATATTTGGGATTACACTTTCTTAGTTAAGGACATATTCTAGTACACTTATTAGTTGAGTCCCATCCGGGATTCGAACCCGCATCCTCAAAGTCAGGTACGTAATCTCCAGAACACAAAGCCAGTCGCCTAAACCGCAGTGAGTCCATCAACTGGTTCATTTATCACCTCATAACACATATTAACATAAAAATATAATTGAAATTCACGTGGGAAACAAAACTGATTGTCAGACCGTACGTGCATCATGTCGGAAAGCGCTCCTGAAATCTCCAAACCTGCCCTGCATGATTGCCGGTGAAACTATCCAATGAGAATCATGGTCACGGGAGTGTATAAGTGTTTAAACCACTGTCTCTTCATGAGCCAGTACGTATTGAAAACACCAAATTAGGCAACAAAATTCGGACAGTTATGTTCTTTTTAACGTCAAAATGGCGATACATACATATACTTTTCACGATTTCTCATACAATCAAAAAAACATAACCGTCTTAAGTGCATGGGAATATCGTTTATCAAGGCACCTCTTACCTCCAGCTCATTCTGATTAAACTGACAAAATTTATATTCCTCTCCGGGACACCACTGTGAAACTGACAGAAACCGTGGACACGTACCAAAAACATGCACTCACGCGCCCACGCATTCATGTACTCACGCACGCATTCGGATTATCTTATTTTTCTTCCAGTATGATGAACTGACTATTATGTGTAATGCACACTGCCAAGAAAGCGCTTTGATCGGTTTTATGTTTCAACTATTTACACTTTCGCCTCCAAAAATCGATTTATCCAATAAATCTAAGCTCAGTATGGTTTTTAAATGGTCGCAAAAAGATGTTATACATAACTGCGGTGTCATTTGATAAGATGCTTATCATATTATACTTTTGTACACGGAAGCTAATTAACTAACAAAAGGTATGAAACTGCGATATAAACTAGTACACTTAGCGGTGATGCGTTTTTATTTAGCGAACATCTACCGAACAGAGTTGCCTCCCCGTAAGAGGGGAGGTAATTCTCAAGCGCAGACGTTTTCTGTGAAGTCATCAGAAACACCATTCTTGTTCACCATGACTGAATGCCTGGCACTAACGCAATCCACTGGAACCGTTGAAGAGCAAGACTTGGTCTTGAGGGAAATGGTAATATATAACCAATATCTCCGGACAAGTACGTATTAAAGTCGTTGTTTCATACTTAGTTTCATGGAAGGTGACGTACCTATGTCTTCTACAGAAGGATCGTTTGGAGGAGGTGACACGCAACTACCACAGTCTACTCGGCGAATGGCATAAACTACAGGAAGAACTCCAGGCCGACCAGGTACATCTCAGTAATAATCAATACAATATTTAACAGTTGGGGACCTTCGGGTTAGCACCAAAATATCATTTAGGTTTAGATTCCAGTCGTACAGTGAGTAAGGGTATTCCGGATCACGGCTATTCCGGATAACTGCCACGTAGATTAACCCCTTGAAACTGTAAATCTCAATGGATCTCTTCACTCAGTCTCTCATCTTAAAGCCAAGACAGTGCGCTTTAAGGTGGTGTATTTTGTTTTACTTGATTTGAACCGGAAGTTTACTTGTGCGCTCTGTAACGAGGATACCTATCATCGCGTAATCTGTCGTTGGCACGTCAGGAAAAGGTAACTCATTTGGGACGGCCCGTCTCAAATAAGAACAGAATCAAGTTGCTTGATGTTAACAATTCATTGCATGCATATTCTTCTCACCAGTGAAAGCAAAAAAGAATCCTCTTTACGTCTGCCATATTTTTGGAGAAATAAGTAATTTATGGTTAAGTGAGTTCCGTGGGTCACCAGCAAATAGGGGTAAACTCAAACTCAAAACTGCCAACCGCCGAAAAATGTTAACTACTTACACTGCTGAAATACAGTAATTACTTTGGTTCTCTTTATTGAAAATATATACTCACTCCAGGGTCTGTCTTAGATGTTCTTTGCTTAAAGTAGATACATAAAACGTTTTGGTCTTCATTTCACCAAAACGTAATTTGCCGTACATAAGAGTCTGCCAGGTAATGGGTATTGCAGTAATGAATACTGGAAATAACCAACATGACAATGCTATGGGGTTGAATTTCTTTGGGGTTTTTACCAAGTCATATATATACTTCATATTGACTGAATAAAGCGTTAAAGCTTTTGAAATAATGGAAGTTAGATAAAGTCGCATTTGAAAGTCGCGACAAAATATTATATATCCATATTGAAGAGATGAGTACCTTAAACCATGTATGTATAAACCCCAAGAGAAACTATTTCAGCTCACAATGGTACCTGGAATCATGATTCTGGAATGTGTTGCTATGAGCAGCAAGTGTATCAATCAAGCGAATACTATTATCAACAGCATTGTCTGTTAATTATTCGTTTATCAAAATTATGAATATTGTTAACGCATCTATTCCATTAAACGCGTGTCACTCTTTGACACAGCCCCTTGTTGCCCCAAACGAGCATCAATAACTGAACTGAACTTTTATTTTCACTCAGGCTGCAAAACTGCAGCATAAGAGGTACATGAATAGTGTTTAAATGTTTTTCAAATTATATACAAGCGGCATTGAGAGAAGTTACATATATGTTAATGAAGTTATTTCTTAAATAGAGCCAAAATTATTTTACAGAAGATTGAAAGTTTCCTTAAAGTTCCTAGCTTATTGGTGTTAAACAGGATATTCATTTTATATATTTGGTCTAATATAATAATACTTTTGAATATATTTTTCTCTTTCTAATTCTAATTTGGCACGTAAAAATAAATAATGAAATTCATCACCAATATCATATAGGTTACACAAAGTACACTCTCTATCATTTGCTGGGATTCGTCGCCATCTACCTGTCTCGATTGGAAGGAAATGATTGAACGGTCCATATTCTAACTAGCTATTATAATACAGAACATTGAGGTATGGTTCAAATTTGAGAGATGGATTTTTGAAAATGCTATAAATGTTTCCTTTGGAGGAAGTTTCAATTATTGAAATCCATGTTTGCTGATATATATCTCTTAATTTACTTTTGATAACAGTTTTAAGCCAAGATAGACTTTCAAACTTTAGGGATTTCCAGATGAAACTCAGTCCAAGATCGTCGAAATTGCTTTTGAGATACGTTATCCATTTATGTTCACATTTGCCAGATCTGCAGTCGTTGAATATTAATTTATATATTAAGAAGCAAACTTTTGATGATTTTCCCATTGAAAGTTTAGCCCCAAAGCATACCATTCTTCTTTTAATAATATTTACAAGGGGGAATCTGCCAAACTCGCCATATAACATAAAGTTAGGTGTACTTTTCCTGAGTGATACTAAATAGTTGAAAAGCGTAGATGAACACTTTCAAAACACTTCCTCGTTTTGTCACGTGGTCCGGAATACACTGAAATGATTCGCTGCTGCGGTAATGGCGGAACGTTTCTTTTGCCACATTACTCAAGTCAATCAGGACCGAATAAATTTCATATTTTGGTGTGAGTAACATGAAACATTGCTCAGACAGAAATTGCCCTTAGGCGCTTGAGATATATTGTACCGGAGGCGCATGCAGTCGGTGTTTCATTAGTGATCCGGAACTGCCTTAATCATTGTATTAACATTTCATTAACATATAAGACACAATGTACGCGCATGCCGAATGTTCACAGTGCCGACACAATACACCTGCTTGTACAACGGACATAGTACGTCCGAAAACGTACGAACGTACGATACTTGTTCTCATCAATTCAATAAACATTTGATCTGAAGGGTTCTTACGACAGTATTCGGGTAAATATCTAGTGCGATATTCATTGTAAAGAGGACATCTATAATAGTAATGTAATATGGGAGTCATCTTCTCTCTAGTTCAGTCACACTGAAACTACAATACATAGTTTCATAGCTTTGGAGTAAAATCACACATAATACAACAAAATCTTGACACACATCTCTGTAAATCCTTTGACTAATAGTTGCAAGATATTTTTCAATAAAATAATCAGTCTTTATGACTTAATAGAACGTCAAGGATTCGAACAAAGCGTTATATTAATGCCACTTTCGATAATAAATGCCTTTGCAACGCTGTTTGAAATTCTTCAGAAACATTTCTAGTAACCAACATCTTGTGCTTTCCATACATATCATTCTGACGTTTGGCACTTCCGATCTATAGCCTGTTTTCATATTTTCTTGCCACATATAGTTACTGCAAGTTAGATTTAGTTACTAATTGTATATGTATTTCTGTAATACTCTAGTTGTTTCTGATCATTGCAGATGTGACTATAAAATTTCACTCGTTCGCTCATTCACTGACTCATTTACTCACATTCTATACCCAGTTCTCATCCCCATTATCATTTACTTAACATTTCATAACATTTCATTGTATATCTGTATGGTGTTGGGGTAAAATGCTTATCCAAAATGACAGGCGGCTAATATAAGTATATATTTCAATAGCATAAGGGCAGCGCGGCTGTACTTGATGCCTTAGGGGCAATCTGTAATTTATATTTACAAAAGCTGGAATTAACCTTTTCAATTGAATTACGTTTTTTCTCATCCCCAAAGATCAACCCGATATGGTAGTATAGACTTAATCTTATCATGGGCGGTATGTAATAGGATTACAGCAACAGCAGGAGCGGAAGGTTCTGTCTTTTAGCGAGGAATGTAAGTGGTGGTGTTACCCTTTATAATGGTTGAACTGGCGTAAATATATAGCCAGAGATCAATTTTAATCATTTTTTTTTGCTACCCTGTCAAATTTTCCATAATATTTCTGTCAAATCGTGATTGAATATTCAGAAAGTTGACAGAACGCGCTGCATCATTTACAGTTCCGGGTACTCGATTCCGATTAGGGCAAGTACATGCAGCTACTCGATTTCATTCTTTCCTGCCTGTCCCACCCCAATTGTAAGCGCATGCCGAATGTTCATAAAACACCTCGTCATAGCACGAGTGCCGCCAGAAAACACAGTATGTCAAACATATGAACATACAAACGTACATGCATGTTCGATTTGCTACCGATCAATATATTTAAACCTTTACAATATCTTCCTTGATATCTTTCTTGTCATCCCATAGAAAAGAATACATACCGCAAATATTTCCACATATGGCACCATAATGTAGGTGTATCGGGGTTATTGTCGCTATTGTATAACATTGTGTGTATATTAAGTTTATGCTTTGCGGTTTGAGATGCAGTTGGCTGTTACAAGCGAATCATATGTTTTACAGTTGTTCATGTGATGGGCGAGAAGAAATGTGTCTCAACTTTACGAAAACCCATAACACTGAGCGAGTTTGCTTTTTGGGTGGGGAAAACCAGAAATATGTACCCATATGGGGATTCGACCCGGGTTTTGGTGTGTGAAGAACCAACGCTTTAATCACGCTTTGGGGGCATTTTTGAAGTTGTATAGATGAAAACCAGGTTCTGTGGATAGTCAACTCATTTATTGCATTGGCTGCGTCTTTCCGGTGTCGGTACTAACACCGTTATCAAGTAAGTGATACACAGAATTGTAACATGGAGAATATATACATAGGTGCAAGTGTGTATACAGCTGACAAGGTTGGTGTACATTGGATTGCTGGTGAGTGAGATTAGCAGAGTAGGCGGATGTACAGAGTAATAGTGATTAAGACAATATGTTGGTTTAGTTTATACAATAAACTTATAGATAAGTCGGTGTATACTGACATGGCTGCAGTGAGTAGGTTGATGTTTGATTGGTTGCGATCACAATACACAAAAGAAAACATAGAAGCCAGTGGACGGGATAGGTGGATTAGTGGTGATATTTTATTAGGTGATGATAGATAGGCTGATAAGATGAAAATCCTTGATCCCTGTTGATGGTGGGGTTGAAAAGTTGGATGTTTATGGCTTCTAGAAGTTTCCTAATCTTGTAGTCTGAGAGAATGGTTTCCAGGATTTGGATGTTGTCCCATAGGATGACATGGTCAGGGTTGTCTTGGGTGTGGTCGGCTATGGTGTATGTGGAGTCTTTTTTCTGGACTGAAGTTTTGTGTTCTGTAATTCGTAGTGGAAGAGGGCGGGACGTTTAACCTGTGTAAGAATCTCCACATAGGCCATTGATCTGGTAGACTGCTCCTATGGGTGTCTTCTTTATCTGTTGATGGGGGTTTGGTTGTGGCTTGGAGGAGGTTTTGTATGGACTTGCCTTTCTGGAACAGAACGTGTATACCTGCTTGATGCTGAAGGAGTCGTCTTATCAGGTGACTGACTGCTGGGACATATGGGATACTTACTACGAAGGGCGGATTGCCGACGGGATGACTTATCTCTTGAGTTAAGGGCGGATCTGATAACGTCGTTAACTAACACCTGTGAATACTGGTTATAGTGAGTGAAGACTTGGAGGAGGTGGTTTAGTTCGGACTTCGACCTCTAGGGCTTCCCTTGTCGAACAGATGTTGTTGGTTGTTTGGGTAAGGGTGGAAATTATACCTTTCCTAACCTGCAGAGGGTAAGAACAGACTCCAAGAAGGCTACGTGCCTAATGGGGAGGGTCACCCATTTTGTTCTGGCGAGGTACAGAGATCATAAAATTTTCAGGTTTTAGAAAACTCGTTGATACATCAGATGGATACCTAGGGTGAATCAACACTCAGCTAGTTATGTAGTGTAGATTCTCAAGATCTTTGGAAAGGACCCCCAACAATTAGCTGTGTAAAGATTTTGATGATGTTAAATATATATATTTTAGCTTTTCCACTGAATTTACCTTAGTCACCACCCGTACCAATGATGAATATGTAGACCCCAGCCTTCCTTCCAAGGTACCCAAGGACTATGTGCTGGTTCACAAGAACGACCTGGCTCAGCTGGCCACGGAAACCTCCCAGCTGAAGCTCAACCTGCCCATGGTGATAAACAGTAGTCTGTCTACTGCCACAACTAGAGTTGACTCACTTCAGGAGGGTGTGTATAACAACCCAGTGTCTAGTAGTACTGTCTAGTCCTTTATGTAATAGCACTGCATTTATGTCTGTGTAATAAGCACTACTTGCTTAACTGTACATAGTAATTTCTCGACCTTTATGTATCTGCAGGATTACTATGTAATGTTTTCTAGTCTATTTGTTTATATGCATGAATATCTCAAATTCTACCTGCCTCACTGTTTATGTTGTCTAGTCCATTATATGTCTACAGCACTACATGCCTCACTGTTTATGTTGTCTAGTCCATTATATGTCTACAGCACTACCTGCCTCACTGTTTATGTTGTCTAGTCCATTATATGTCTACAGCACTACCTACCTCACTGTTTATGTTGTCTAGTCCATTATATGTCTACAGCACTACCTACCTCACTGTCAAATGATAATTTTAAGTGATTTGTTTCTCTCTTGGAAATAATGTGAAGGTGAATAGTTAATTTCGCTTTTAGATGATCATATTTTGACGCAATCAAACGATTTCAGAATATTTTCTTCTTCGGGAAGGAAGGGGTCTTTTATGACAATTCTTTATAAAATCACAGAGACTGAGATTTGCACAAGACTTGAGTCAAAGGCGTCACCATCCGCCATACCAGCAATGTAATTTCAGACTACAAAATGGAAATGGTCCATGGTCGTATCGGTAGTTTTCTTTTGAGTCTGTTGGTGGGCAAACGATAATATGTGAATTATTACTAGAAACCAGAGACATGTATCACCTAGGTATATACCCCTGGTTGACTTTTATTAGCCATGAACAGTCACATACTTTTCATGGTAAAATTGTTTCTATTTTTGGTATGTTGCTGCATGTTGGACAGAGATTGATCGACTGAGACAACGGAATGCAGTGTCCGAGGCTGACATAGGGCAGTGGAAGACCAGACTGGAGGCCGCTGTTGCTGAGTGTCAGAAGGAGAAGGAGGTACAGTCATGCTGTTGTTGTCCTTACACCGTGATCTGGAGGCGGTTGTATCTACTGCTACTGGATGGCATTGGTAGATATAGTATCGATATAGGTATTGATATTGTACCTGTTTTCATGCTTGCCTCTGATCCGTAATGTAGGTATTGTTGGAGAAGTGACTGTCCAATCTCGCACCATTTCAATTCTCTTTTTTGTTTAATATTACAGATTAATGAAGGACGGCGGATTCTAATTTGCCTTCTGGTGTCTTTTAAGCACCCCTTGGGTGTGCAAGTATAGTTGGGACTTTCGAGTAATGGAATTAACACTCTTAATCCATACTTGTGTAGATTATGATTTTGAGGGAGTTTATAGCTGAACAAGACTGGTAGCTGTTATTCCTCTAAGGGAGTGAGAAATACTAATTTCATCACATTTGGGTTCATACTAATGCACACCATCCACTATATCTGTGTCGAATTTCAACATAATGTGTTGGATCAGTATGGCGAGTTCACATCCTACAAGGACGGCATATGTTTTAATACGGTAGTTGCTTTTAAATACACAGGTCACATCTCAGTGCATTTGTCACATTCCAGTGGAAGTATCGGTGCAAGTGTCACATCTCACTGACGGTGTCATATCTCAATAAATGTGCCATACCTGAATTGAATAGAATAGGTGGCTCATATCAGTGCGTGTGTCTTACCTCAATTTAGTAGGTTCTTACCAATGCAGGTGTCATGTCTCAGCGGAGGTGTCACACTTCAAAGTACAGTGTTCCCAGAAATTATTGAGAAAATCTTTGTTTTTTTCTAATGATGCTAAGATTGGAAAAAGGGCTTTCACTACGCACTAAGCATACTAAATAAGGGAGACAACTCTTGAAGGCTTAGAAGGCAGCTCATTACGTCAAGAGTTATCTCCCTTGTCTGAGCAGACGGGTTCCTGTGTTGACATGGCAGAATTTACAAGAGAGAAAAGAAAGCTCATTCTAGATGATTTTGAAAGGGGTGAGGCTGATGCTAAAGTGTTAGCTTGTAGACATGGTATTCCTCTGTCTACAGTATACAGAACTTTGAAGAATATCCAAACAGGAACCGGGATAGAGCACAAAGCAGGGGCAGGTCGGCCTAGGAAATTCAGTGTTGTGGATCGCCGAAGACTTGGGCAGATTGTGAGTAAGGGCAAAATGAAAAGTGTTGAGAACATCAGAAATGAAATGATTAGCAGAGGAAGTCCTCAGGCATGCAATGAAACAGTTAGGCAGGAATTACGGAGACTTAATTGGGTGAAAAAACGTGGAATTCCCTCGCCGTTGATGAAAGATGCACAAAAGGAAAAACGTTTAAACTGGTGTCGGGCTCATGAAAATCAAGATTGGGATAATGTTTTCTTTTCGGATGAAAGTTCTGTTTGGCTTTTCCCTAATTGTGTGAAAATTTGGACCAAAGATACTGTCAAACCTATCTACCAGCGACCAAAACATAGCCCGAAGTTTCACATGTGGGGTGGCATATCGGCTCGCGGAGTGACGCCATTGTGTGTTTTCACTGGAAACTTGACAAAAGAAAGATACGTTGACATTCTAAATGGTCACCTTCTTCCGACAGCACAAATATTGTATGAAGATGATTGGATTTTCCAGCATGATAATGACCCAAAACACACTGCGCGCTACACAAAACAGTGGTTGTCGGGCGAAAATGTTCAAGTTTTAGACTGGCCCAGTTACAGCCCAGACCTAAACCCAATTGAGAATGTGTGGGGAGTCATGAAGGACAGAATAAACCAAAAGTGACTGAGAAATATTGAAGATATTAAGGCCGAGGTGGTCCAATATTGGGATACCCTGTCACACGATTACCTACAAACTTTGATGGGTAGTGTGCCTAGGCGTATTCAGACATGCATTGCTGAGCGATGAGGTCTAACAAAGTACTAAAACAAGACTGAGACTGTAAAAGGATGATGTTTTAACATGTTTATGTAAGTAAAACGCCAGAAGTTAATAAACGTAATGAGTTACATGACGCAACATGATTCTCAATAATTTCTGGGAATACTATAGTTGTCACATCTTAAAGGAGGTGCATCTGGATGCAGGTATCATTTCAACGGAAATGTCACGCCTTAATGCATTTGTCACATTTCAGTGGAGACATTGATGCAGGTAATGGAGGTGTCACGAATCAATGGAGGTGTCAAGAATGCATTTGTCATATTTCAGAGGAGACATTGTGCCTCAGTGCAGATGTCGCTGTGTTTGTTTCAGAGTAACCTACAGCTCAGATGTGAGATGCAGGAGCTGACGGAGCAGCTCAGCCAACAGTCGGACTACAGCTGCAGTCTGGGATCGTCCTGTTGCACATTACTGTGGAGGGTGTCACGATCGCAAGACACTGTGCAGACACTGCTCAGCGGGGTAACGTCGCAATGAACCTCTTGTACCATGACTGAGCGAATCACGGCTCTGGAAATTTAAACAGTCTGGGGTCATTGGAGATATAATATGTTTGGGACTGTGTGTAGCCTGTTGTTTCCATTTGTTTGGAATCCGCCTTTGAAGTAGACTAAATCTGAAAACTGGTGTCATGATTTTACCCAGGAATACAAAATCTAGACTTGTTACAGTCTCTCTGTTTTACCGGGCTATATCCTGCTCGGGCCACTATGGCATGGACTTCACAGTTTGTATTCACATGGAAACAGACAGCACCTGTTTACATTATCCATCACTATAATTGAAAGGTAGTAGAAAAGGATATTGTTCATTTGCTCGAACTGTTTGCTCAACCGACGGCCATTGACTCGTATCTATAACTGTACCAGTATTGAGGACCTGTTCCTTGCTTGATCCGGGTCCTATTTGCCAGAACGTTGGCTGTAATTGAATAATACAACTACAGGAGTCCTCTTAAATAAGGCCCACACAGCTTTTGATAAGTTCTTGGAAATCAGCATTTGTTTCAGACCAAGATCGACGACTTTTTGAATCTTGTGACGTCGACCGTGGAGAGTTACCTGTCAGCATACAAAGACGACTGGCCCCAGGACCAATCAGACGAGTCGGGCTTCATCCTCGCTCTTGTTGGTATTATTACCAGTAAGTGGAGAAACCATAATGCCCGAGCTCCATTGTCAGTCTGGAATACCACTGAAAGGTCTGCACACACAGACAGTGACGCTCAATCCGAGCAACTGGGTCAGTAGTGTTAGGCGGGTATATAAAAGCTATACACACACATGGATAACTATCTCTTTATGTGTGTGACCATACATGAGGTTCCTGAACAACCCAAGGATAACTGAAACCACGGGTTAACAAATGAAATGTAGGGAATACTGCACGTCTATTGTAGCAGCTGATGCATGTATTCAGTGTGAGAATATGATGTCCACACATGATGATGGAACCACATCAAGCCCTGAAACGTTGGACTCAAGAATAAAAAGATGTTACCCAGAAAATTCTGTATGTTCATCAAATAGCATCTCTAAAATGCCAATGAAGCATCTATGCCTCTGGCAGTTGTAGCGTTATTTTGCCGCATGAATGTCTCATTGATGTTCTCTATTTTGCCAGTGAAATAACGCTTCCCAATACTAATGAAAACAGACAGTCACCTTCATGTTTATGACCAAAGAAAACTGTCAAATTAGTTCGTATTTTTGCCATGGACAAATCATAGAGAAACCAATATTTGGCTTCTTCTCAACCATGACACCCCTAGTATGCCGGTAATAACTGCATTCTCACCCTCTCAGCAAGAAACACATGCACGCCCTCTATGTGGCAAAACGTTAGTGCGTCCTGTGCGTAATGGCTTCGCCTTGTCCAAGCGACTGTGCGGTCAATATGCATAACTAGAATGTGCTGTCAACAGGCTGTCAACGGACACATTCCGTCAGCCGTGTAGCTTGAATATTACTGAAATTACCAGTTAAAGACACAAATCATTACATGTTATATTTATGTAACAGCTCTTGGCACAGTGGGCAGAGCAGAATGTTTTAGAAAGTTCGAAACTTTAACGTATGTTGTACTACTCAACGATTATCTTTCATTGTGATTTGTATTACCATTTCTGGTAAATGATATAGATGTTGCTGCCTCAGCATACGGACGAGACTTCCTCATCTCGCGAGACAGCGGACGCAACCTGGTGGACACATTCACAAACTTCCTCGCCGACGCTCCTTTGAAAAAGAGTGCCCGGCTCAAAAAGTAAGAATATTTTGTTAAGGTTTTCCCCAATCTGTGGGGATACTGTGTGTTATAAAACTTTAACAACCGGTTCTTCAAATATTGTTCTCCAGAAGTTGGCCGTAGGGAATGATTCTCAAGTTGCAGAGTAGTATCCCCTAGCGGCCATTAACAAGTGCAGGTTTTCACATGCACCCTAATGGAAGGGGCGTTCACTGACCAGGATGACAACGTGCTCACAAGTAATATATCACTGGATTGTCTAGTCCAGACGCTATCACATATAGAGCGTCATCACCTAATTTGAATATTGCTTAGCCTATAACAAATACCCATATCATATTTCCCTATAGCATGCACAAGAAATTTCAAAATTTAACGTGCCAAATTCTTAGCCCTTGAACGCTTGTCATTTCATCCAGACAAAGAGGACAGGAGATATTGCCAGGAGATTTATGTACCATCAGTGCAGTGCCGTTGTAGGGTAATCTTGTGGTTAAATAGTTCGTTGACCGCATGTTATTGTTATATCGTTGACCGTTATTCTTATTGTTATATATATATTGTGGATATATAGCAATACGAGCTGGATATTACCATAATACTCCAACGACAGCGTGACTTCAATTGAAACCACACCTTTTGTTGCAGTCTGCTGCTGATGGCTCTCTACAACCTGAGTATCAACCAGAGGGCGCTTAAGTACATCTGCTCCAAGCCAGGCATCATGGGGCTCCTCGTCTGGCACCTACAAGGTCATCTTCACTGTTCACTCTATGCACCCCCTCCTTGGGTCGCATGACAACGTTGATTGAAAATTATCTTTTACAAGTATTGCAAATAATTTACTGTAATTTTAAGGTATTTCATTTCTGTGGTACAGAGTGTTTTCTAGACTTTTTCACAGACTCATTTTCCTAGTTATACAATTTCAGCAAAAACATCCCGACACTTTTCCATTAAACAACTCGCACTTAGACTCAGAGAGTATAGTGCAAATGCATCCCAGGTAAAGTTGAGTTGATGAGTGAAGAATATATACCCATGAGTAATAAGATATTTACAAGTATTGTCCTAGATGAAATGGGACTTCTTTTTTAGAAAGCGGGGTTTTTTCACAATCATTGATCGCTAAAGCGTTGGCTCGTCGATTCCCCACACGGGTACAATTCCTGAAGTCCATTTCCCGTGTCCCCACTTTGATATTGCGGCAATATTGCTAAAAAGCGGCTCAAAACGTCATTCACTCACTCACTAATTGTCAAACTGATGCATTATAAATCAATATCAGGCAGAATCCGTCAACAGCAACGTATGCGTTTCGTACGGGACGAGTAAATGGGTGGGGTGGTCAGGATCGCTGACTTGGAATTTTATTGTATCCAGATTGTGATTGATGTTCCTGATGTCAATCACTTGAGTGTCTGATCTAGACTCCACTGTTTACAGACCGCCGTCACGTATGATTAAAACATTGCTGAGTGAGTCTGTAAACTAGCCACCGAGTTTGTAAATAAGTTCAACAGATACAGTGAAGCATGTCTGTCAGAGTCACCATCTTGATCCCACAGGGAATTTTATCAACATACAGAATCAACCAAATGAAGCGAGCATAGCCTCTTCCACTATATATTTTCAGAGGAGACTGACTGTGACAATCGCCTTAACACGCTGCGTGTGGTTCACTCTCTGGTGTCAGACGAACACAACAACGTCATCTTGCACGAGCTGGCAGAGGCTGTGAGTAGAAAGACTTTCATTTTTGCCTGACTGGTTTCATTGTTAAATGAATGAGATATGTATGCAGCCATGCGGAACGAATTAACTGGATTCAGTTTTTTTGTAAAGATTTACTGGTCCAGTGACCCATGTAGATGTGGTACGGGTTTGCGTCACCTTCATTGGTGTGCGTGCGTGGGTGTGATTTGGAGGTTATGGTGCTACCCAGTCTCCTGGCATGAGGTCCCGGGTATAGAGCCAGCATCCTCCAGGAAGACTCTCTGGACGCAAGGTCGCGTACTCAGTATCCCGAATAAAGATGATATGTGTTTTTGTTCAGGGCTATGATTATTATTCTTATATTGTATATGTCATGGGTATATGGAACACTATGTATATGTAAGGTGTTCTTTTGTGTTCACAGCTTCCAGAGCACTTCCTGCAGCAACTGACAGCGGATAAGAACCAGGACGTGCAGGACCTCGCTCTCGACCTCATCATGGACCTCAGACAAACCCAGCACGAACAATAGGGAGGCCATTCACTTGTACAACACTGACGTCCTGGACATTCAAAAGCGTAACGATGTTGTTCATTGAAACATGGTTCCCGTTGTAACGAGGTTTCATACCAAGGCATTTTTAAGTTACATAAAGATATAATGGTATGAAGTTCATTTGTAAGCAGAATTCATTGACCGACCGAAAGAAATATGTCCTGTGTGCCTCTTCATGCACCCTGTCCACAGCAAACAGTCTTCGTACTGTTTATAAGATATATATGAATATAGTTGTTGATAATCTGTCATAAAATTGAACTGTTTACAAGAATTCTCTCGCCCTTACCTTTGATGACAGAATGTACATTATTAACATAACAATTACATTTGAAGGGTCGTTGAAGTGCATCTGCACACTGTTTATATAGAATCTACTCGTCACGTTGGTCATATGTCATGTGTGATGAAATAATTATGTAGCATATCATTTGTTTGTGAAAGCATTATTGTTGCTCATGATAAATTATTCATCTTCAAAAGGCCTTTATCTGGATTGTGTTGTTACGAAGAAATATGTTACATTACCCGTGTATAGAGCATCATATATATGTAAACCTGTTGTTTTGGACGGAAATGCTACCAGGATGAGTCAGTGTTGGGCCGTAGCAAAGCTCTAGCGGAAAAAAGAACGCACAAGTGAGCAGACGCGCACCTCCACACCCACACACACACCCACGACACACACACACACACGTGTTCCATGTACGCTGCTCAATATGAGTGTAATATTGTCATTTATCTCAGTGATATATCCGTATTGTATGCTATTACAAGTGTGTCTACCGTGTTTCGTATGCACAAAATCCCATGATAACATACGAGCCGTGAAGGTTCGTGGTGGAACAGGCCTTTAGTAACCCATGCTTGTCATAAAAGGAAAGGTGACTGTGCTTGTCGTTAGAGGCAACAAACGGGATCGGGTGATCAAGCTCGCTGACTTGGTAGACTTGGTCAGCGGTTTCCAGTTCTGCAGATCGATGCTCATTCTGTTGATCACTGGATTGTCTGGTCCATTATTTACAGACCGCCGCCATATAGCTGGAATATTGCTGAGTGCGGCGTAAAACTAAACTCATTCACCCATGATAACACTCCACCGAGGAGATGATTGTGACAAGTGTGTTTCAGGTGACGCTCCTGTATCCCCATACACACAGAGGGAGTGTTTAACACCATAGTAGGTTGGACACTGAAGGGTTCTAACGTCTCAGCCCATCTCCGAATACACATTTAGCTGAGCAAGACCGTCTCCTTACAAAATGTAAATAAGAGCGACCTAGGTTCGACTCGATCGACTGACTGTAAAACCATGTAAGCTGTATGACCACATCTTACTAAAGAGTGAAGCCGACAAGCATATCACGTGCCCCGAGACACTGAGACTTTTATGCATGGTGAATTCATATCACATCATGAACTTTTGTCCCTTTTTGGACAGGTATTTCGAAAATGCAAATCTCTCCTATTGTTGAAGATAGAAACTTGCAGAGTAGACGTGAATGAAGCTGAGTGAATTGTTTGGTTGAACCAGTTACGTAATAACTTCTTTGAGTGGCATTATATAGGAGTTGGAGTATGATATATGGACAAGTTTTAGATGACCAACTTCTTTATTAAGTTGATGCGACGTTTCGATACAGCTTCTTGTATCGTTGTCAAGCTATTATGAGGAAGGTAGAGAACAGAGTGGTATATACACACAGAACGTACATAACTAAGACAACAAAGACATTAATTGGGATGTAAAGTGACATGTCATGACAAGTGTGGAAGCCAGTGAAGGTATAGACATGTTTGTCCAATTTGTTGAGTTGTTGTCCATTTTGTTTGTAGACACCTGGTGTTCTTTGACTCTGGTGTTGATTGGTCTTGTAGTTTCGCCGATAAATGATCAACCACAGACATTCTAACATTTCAAACTACTTGTGTTTTTATATGCCGACACCTCATCCCTGTCACTGCTTGCAATACAAAACAGCTCAGAAGAGCTGGTTATTCCCGTCATTCACTGCATCGTCTCCATCGAACGGCATCCACCACTTCGCAGCTTTTCAGGCAGGACATTCTTGCTTTTCTATACCTTGTAACCGTCTAAATATGACAGAAGACACGTAAATCTGAAGTATACGAATTGCGACGTGATGCTAAATGCCGTTTGTAGCGTAGTATACATTCCTGCTCCCAATACAACATTCACTAAGCTACCATCAACTTATGCAGCAGAAATAACAGCATCAACACTCTGCAATCTTCTTGCCTTGGTTTACTTTGTGTAGTAGGGTCTATTGACGGACAGTGCTGTTCTTCTGCGAAGTACGAGATGGCATAGAGGGTAAGGGTTGTCCTGTCACGCCTAATACCGGGTTCAGTTCCTGCCATCCGTTCAATGTAAGAGAACCACATCATGCGTGAAACCATCATCTTTCGGTTTCAACTTCTGTTAAACATGGGCAATATACAAACAGACATATGTAGGACTCCCAGACACCAGATCCACGCACCAGACGTTTGATAAACACCGACCGAGCACGTCGGCTACTGACGTGAAGCTACGTCATTTGGATGGCAGAACTTACCTGGCTGTCCCATAGTTAAATTCTGGTTGTTTTGTGCATTGCTTAACGTCGCACTCATCAGTATTCCAGGTGTATAGTGGCGTCTGTCAACACTCGAATCTGAACCAGACAATCCAGTGATCAACAGCATAAGCATCGATTTGCACAACTGGAAACCGTTGACCAAGTCTACCAAGTCAGCGAGCTTGACCACCCGATCCCGTTAGTCGCCTCTAACATCCACTTAAATTCAAGAAGCGAGACCCAAACGTCTTCCCTCCGTCAGCACTTGACAGTGATATTTATTCGTGTTCCCTGATACATTGATTTTCATATTTGTCACGATTATATCTGGTAAGGTATTCCTAGTGGACGACTAATGTGGCCTGGTACATGAGACAAACCTGGTAACTACTTTGCCCCAGTGGATGACAGTATGAGCACCAGACCACGTTGAAATCCAGCGCATCTAAAACAACTCACAAACAGTATACAACAAAGGTGAACTAAATCTGTATATATGCGCTTCCCCCAACCCCACCCCCCACACACATGTATACAGTATTTATTAATGGCTTATGAAAGACAATTATATACAAAACTAACAAATGCCAAGAAGTAAAACACATATTACAGATGGAAATACAAGACATATACCATCATTTACCTTCTGTATCTAGTTATTCAAGTTGTGTCTGTATACTGATGCACCATCCCCTGAACACGAAGGGATCTGTTGTTGATTTTGTAGAATCAGCGTCCGTTACACGAGAGTAGAATAGTTACATACCAGTCATTAAAGCTTTGGTAAGATAGTACACTTATTCGTTTATAACATTTCATACAACTAATGCGAGAAATGGTTCAAGGACGGCTTTTAACCTGTCATTATCCCACCGTAACAAAACAAACGACAGTTTCCTTTTACAAGGCATCATGGGCGACAGAAACAAGCGCTTGGAGAAGATGTTGTGTGCTGCTTCAGTTTCAGTCAATCATGTATAGGTTACAGTCAGATTGTGAAATTTCAGTCCTTTCGTGAAATGATTAAGAGGATCATCCATTTCCCGTCGTTTTACAAATATCCCTAAGCCATTTCAGAATTAAAATAGGAAAACTGCCAACAAAAACATATTGAGGCAAAGCAACCAAACCTCAGCATCCTGGTTGTGCTAGTTCAGGTCTGACCTCCACCGTTGTCAAGGAAACCATTTACAATTACAATACATGACAATACATGCACTGAAGAAAGGTAAAAATAATACTACATTTCACTTACACAATGTTTGCATATTGATAGCATTACATAAAGCTTTCCTGAAAAAATATTGTATTGAAATCAGACGACACTGCATGAAGGTCTTCCCGCTCCAATATCTTTTAATTACGAATCACCCTGTTGAAAATATCCCAGTCGTAAAACCACAACTGAGAAAATCATAATTTCGCTGATTAATTCAAAACACGTGACGAAACAATATTAATTTTCAAGGATGGCGTATCACTAGGCAATTGACCCCGAGTGAAAATGCCCTTGACCTCGATTTCTGTCTCATCATATGACCATTATGTACCTGTCACGTGATCAGTATTCGAGCTGTCTGCAAGAAAACAACATGGCGTCTACATATCGCAAGTCTACATGGTTCGACGTTATTTGTTTTACTTTAGAAATATAAGTTCAATAGTAATAAAGAATGGCTGTGTAACAAAATAACAACACTCTTGGCGAGGCATACATGAGAAAGCAAGACCCGTCCTCCTGTGTCAGAACATTCTGAAAAAATATAAAATACTTAATACAACCAATGCAGTTCATTTCATTATACGTATTATGTAGAAAGCTTTTGTCAAAAATAAATTCATTTCAGAGACTATAGATGTTTTAGTCCAGCAAACATTCAGCAAAGTGATAAACAGACACTGTTTCCTGGTACAAAAATATTACCCTGCTTATGCTTTTCACAACATTTGACTGGTTGGTAAATAGTAATGTACAGAACAGCTAGCTATTTACGATCGCAAGAGCCATGGTTGTGAAACCCGAAACACCGAAACAGTTTGCTCAATGTGAATATTTCAACCTGCTACAACAAAGGTTCCCGATAGATCACTGATGGGGTCGGGTCCCCGGGTGTCATTGCTTTCGTAAGGGTATCCCTGGGGATATAGAAGATAAGTTGAGTACCTGTCGGGACGTATTCTGACAGTTGGACACAGGGGTCACACACGTGGGCAAAATGTCACACAGATGGACAGAGGGTTTGGAAAGATGGACAGTAGGATCACAGGACAGTCACAGATGAACAGAAGGGTCACACAGAAGGTCACACAGATGGACAGGTCACACAGATGAACAGGTCACACACATGGTCAGAAGGTTACACAGAATGATAGAGGGAGTGTAAAGATTGACAGAATGTCACAGATGGACCTAACGATCACACAAATGGATAGAGGGGTCAACAGATGTACAGAAGAGTCACACAGATGGGAGAGATACACGGGCCACATACAGATGGACAGAAGGGTAACAGATGAGTAGAGGAATTGCAAAGATGGACAGAAGGGTCACAGATGGACAGAAGGGTCACACAGATGGACAGAAACGTCACAAATGGATAGAGGGGTCACACAGATTTACAGGTCTTCGAGACTCGACAGGATAGGTGGCCTGCGGTACAGTAAAACGAGTGTTTTGAAGTGATTCTGTGGTTAAAAAGTTCACAAATATATTCCACTTCTGAAGCCATCAACCTTCATATAGCCACACATATACATGTCCACTTCCGACTACAGGGAGTACATGACAACACTTCAGCACCTACAGCAAGGCTCTGTAGCTTGTCGGAGACAAGGGCACCTGGTTCTTAACAAACCCTAGGTTTCTGTAGTAACGATCATCAAAGTCCAGCCTCCCAAGGTCCTCGTCGCGCGTCATGTTGAAGTACCATTCCTCCATGCAATCTAGCACCAAAGGCTCAAAGTCCAGCTGGAACTTGTTGGCGAACAGATGCTTCCTCTGGACTAGGCGATGCAGGTCCCCCACGCCGAAGATGCAGATGTGGCGGACGTACTTGCCTTGACAGTCATCAAGGAAGAAGAACAAACCCTTGTCCCACACCTTGTACCGCGCCAAGAACGGTTTCGTGATTGGATCAGTTTCCGGCTCGCCTACAAGAAACCAATTCGTATGGAATAGAATAATATAGACGTCCAACTCATGAAACAACGAGAGCATTGCCATTGTATCAAACATAACATTTTCTCAAGTGGGAGTACGTTACAGACCGAAGTACCTAAAGGTACCTATTTATAAACCACGGCATGCATCTCCAGATGTGTGTCCCTTAGTCGAATTCCCGCGTTCATCGACTGTACCAATCTATATGTATCGTTTTGTCAAACGCTGCATTTAGCAAGTTACTCCGGTTATATGGCGGAGGCCTGAAAATCATCGAGTCTGATCCAGGCAACCACATATTGATATGATGGACGCTGATCCACGAAAGCCAGCGGGCTTGACCACACGAGACAGCCATGTCAGAAAGATCTCATTCAAGATATGTGAAATCATGTGAAATCATGTGAAATCATGTGAAAGCAGGTTATCATCGGTGAAGTACATGGCGAGCTCTGCTTACCTTGATATGACCCAGGGATCCGGAGTTGCGGGTTGTGGTTGAGGGTGGCGAAAAACGTCTCATCAGGGACCTTGGTCTTCTTGACCCACTGCAGGAGATCGTGAGCCACTGGGTGGTGCACGGCGTAGTCGACGAAGTGGCGGTTGGCTATGATATGCACGGCCCCCTTCACCGGTCGGATGTCCGCGGGAGGGGGACCAGCCTGCCACCAGCGATAGGCGTTCTCAAATATTCTGGAAAGTAGCACGCCCTTGTCAGCAATATTTGAATGGCACAGACATGGACAATAACAACAAGGAGGCATTGTCATCAATAGCCCCATCTCCCGCCACAGTGTTCTGCTACTATTTTGTCCCTGTGTTTTAGCTCAATCACGCGAAATTCATGACCTGAAAACACACACATTTGGTTTCCCAATATTTTAACTGTTTTTGAGAAAAGCTGTCCTCTTTAGAGGTACGTGCACAAAGTCAAGAAACGCATGACAGTGATCATAACTCTCTATAGAATCGTAACACAGTTTCTGTTTTCGACCTCCATCAAGCCATTTGTGCCATATTTGGTTTCCAACACAGTCTTTTCTCAAATGTGTCCCCATCATCTCGGCCGGGATAATAATGATTATGATGCGGGCGTCGACACTGGTTTGGTTTTTCCTACATGTACATATATATGTCCTCTGCCTCGGCTTATTCATTCCATTGATGAAGGTGAGTGAGTTTAGTTTTATGGCGCACTCAGCAATATTCCCACCATATGGCGGCGTGCTGTAAATAATCGAATCTGGGCCAGACAATCCAGTGACCAACAACATGAGCATCGATCTGCGCAACTGGGAACCGATGGCATGTGCCAACCAAGTCAGCAAGCTTGACCACCCGATCCCGTTAGTGGCCTCTTGCGATAAGCATAGTCGCCTTTTATGGCAAGCATGGTTGCTGAAGACCTATTCTACCCCGGGACTTTCACGGGTCTGATGAAGGAGAAGTACATACGCCGAAAAGTTGTGTCTCTGATGATGAAGACGTTGGGGGGTATAGAATTCGCTTCTCTATGTGTATAATTTCTAATAGCCATTGTAAGACCTGTCGATGATGATGATAATTTTCGGTTTTTTACAATCAAATTTAGATTCGATGCCAACAACGTTGATGGTGAGAATAATGACGAAGATTACGATGATGATGAAACTTTTCAAGGAGTTCCCTTTTCCTGCACTTCAGTGAGGGGTATGGAAGGTTATGACTTAATGCATTGTAGGGTACAAGGCCGACACCTTCATCATCAGGTCACCGAACATCAGGTCGAATCAGACGTTGGGTATATACGTTCTCAGACGCTTTGATGAATTTACCCTGTTTAAAATCTAAGCATTCCTTTGTAAGCCTACATAAGTAAACATAAGAGAGCATATTTTACTGTAGATGGTGTCTTTGACCATGGCTGGTCATAAACAGATTCAGCGACTGGACGTTTCTCAGCACCAGGCTTACGTTCTCAGACGCTTTGATGAATTTACCCTGTTTAAAATCTAAGCATTCCTTTGTAAGCCTACATAAGTAAACATAAGAGAGCATATTTTACTGTAGATGGTGTCTCTGACCATGGCTGGTCATAAACAGATTCAGCGACTGGACGTTTCTCAGCACCAGGCTTACGTTCTCAGACGCTTTGATGAATTTACCCTGTTTAAAATCTAAGCATTCCTTTGTAAGCCTACATAAGTAAACATAAGAGAGCATATTTTACTGTAGATGGTGTCTCTGACCATGGCTGGTCATAAACAGATTCAGCGACTGGACGTTTCTCAGCACCAGGCTTACGTTCTCAGACGCTTTGATGAATTTACCCTGTTTAAAATCTAAGCATTCCTTTGTAAGCCTACATAAGTAAACATAAGAGAGCATATTTTACTGTAGATGGTGTCTCTGACCATGGCTGATCATAAACAGATTCAGCGACTGGACGTTTCTCAGCACCAGGCTTACGTTCTCAGACGCTTTGATGAATTTACCCTGTTTAAAATCTAAGCATTCCTTTGTAAGCCTACATAAGCAAACATAAGAGAGCATATTTTACTGTAGATGGTGTCTTTGACCATGGCTGGTCATAAACAGATTCAGCGACTGGACGTTTCTCAGCACCAGGCTTACGTTCTCAGACGCTTTGATGAATTTACCCTGTTTAAAATCTAAGCATTCCTTTTTAAGCCTACATAAACAAACATAAGAGAGCATGTTATACTGTAGATGGTGTCTCTGACCATGGTTGGTCGTCAACAGATTCAGCGGCTGGACGTTTCTCAGCACCAGGCTTACGTTCTCAGACGCTTTGATGAATTTACCCTGTTTAAAATCTAAGCATTCCTTTGTAAGCCTACATAAACAAACATAAGAGAGCATATTTTACTGTAGATGGTGTCTTTGACCATGGCTGGTCATAAACAGATTCAGCGACTGGACGTTTCTCAGCACCAGGCTTACGTTCTCAGACGCTTTGATGAATTTACCCTGTTTAAAATCTAAGCATTCCTTTGTAAGCCTACATAAGTAAACATAAGAGAGCATATTTTACTGTAGATGGTGTCTTTGACCATGGCTGGTCATAAACAGATTCAGCGACTGGACGTTTCTCAGCACCAGGCTTACGTTCTCAGACGCTTTGATGAATTTACCCTGTTTAAAATCTAAGCATTCCTTTGTAAGCCTACATAAACAAACATAAGAGAGCATATTTTACTGTAGATGGTGTCTTTGACCATGGCTGGTCATAAACAGATTCAGTGGCTGGACGTTTCTCAGCACCAGGTTTCCTCACAAAGCTGTTCTTTTACATGTGTTTTGAGTGTCAGAACTATACTTTAAAATCAAAGCTCCTGTCAAACCCGTAACTGTAAAACTATATATCTATTCACCTATACAGAAATATCAAAACGCCAAACCTTGTCGAAATTCAAAAATGTGTTAAGTGTTGTCAACAGTGCTATATACCTTGAAGTCAGAAAGTCCAACTAGAGTGAGATGACACTCATGGGACCGTCATGACGTTGATCAGTCGCACTGCCACACACCTACAGATATAGTAGAAGCTGCACAAATAAATGAAATTTGGGGAGACCATATAGCGGCAGGAAAATTGGGGGTGAATTTAGTTGTGAGTTTAGTTTTACGCCGCCTTTAGCAATATTCCTTCAATATCAGGTGGGGGATACTAGAAATGGACTTCACACATTATACCCATGTGGAGAATCGAACCGGGGTTTTCAGCGTGACGAGTGAGCTTGAACCTCTAGACTACCCTACCGCCCCACTCTCACAACCGCGAAGACCGTCAGTACTGTGTACCCATGTACCGTGTTTACAGTGCGTGATGCCTGGCCACTGTGCTATTGCTCACACCACCAGCCATTGTTTATGCTCTTTCTGTTTACTCCATTACTTACAGGTCCCCGGGAAAGATGAAATATTGCTGACTGCAGTCACTCTGAGCAATCGTTGTTCTTTATTCTGCCGTTGCACAATCCGCTAAGTTCAGGTAATAGTTAAAATGGGGGCATTCATCAAATTGTATGGTGGCAATCAAACCGGTTTAATACAGACGTCACATAGTACAGGATCGCTGAGAGTGGTTTCCGGGAGGAAAATGTATTTGCTCTACATTGCTGTCGCGTCAGTCTTTTCCTTCACCTTGAAGACACCCAGCTCACTTTATACTCTATGGAATTCGTGAAGGGACATTGTCGCGTTGTCGCATTGTCGCGTTGTCGCCCTCTCAAAAAAACAAGCAAAATGAGGTGAAAATTAACCAAAGCGAGACAATGCGACAACGCGACATATTCTGACCTTGAAAAGTGTCGCTATGTCGCGTGTCGCACTTTGGAGGAACAGAGAAAATGTTTTTCGAAACGCGACACGCGACAATGCGACAAATGGGCGAAATGTCGCTTTGTCGCATTGTCGCATTGTCGCTTTGTCGCGCTTTGGTTAATTTTCACCTCAGTTTGCTTGTTTTTGAGAGGGCGACAACGCGACAACGTCCCTTCTCGGACTCCATAATACTCCAAACAGGTCGACCTGTGCAGGTTTCCAGTTAAGTATTGAGACGATCCATCCTAACATTAGAAGTACAATGATGGGGTCGTGGTGAGTTGTTAAAAGGCATCATTTGAGGATGCAAACATTGTTCATGTAACTTTTCCTTCCAAATGATAAGTGGAGCTCTTGAAAAACATATTTTTCTTCATGATATTGGGCAAACAAAAGCTGTTTGCCTGAAGTGATACAGATATGGAATGCGTTTACATACACTAGAATGTTCATATGCAATGATTCAACTTGTGCCAGTCATCAATGTATTCTTTTTGGTTTTATTTCTGACTCAAACGCCGAACCTCGTTATACCGGGACATGAATAACAGGGAAAGTAGGAGCAATGTATGTAGGCAGGCGAAGTAAACGCCCGCGTCCGTATTCCATGTACAAAATACAGGCATGACAGGTTACCAGTTTGGGGGCACAAGTTGGAAGATGATGGTCCAGGCGTCTTCATAGGCCTACGGTACTGTTCGGAGTGCATGTACATTATATGTACGCTCTAGGTGGATCTTCTACATATCTCTACGATACGATGGAGTTGTTTGCAAGTCCTACATGGTAGTTAGAGTGTCCTACATGGTACTCGGCGTGTCCTACACGGTTCTCCTTCTTGTACCACTGTTTAGCGTGAATGAGGGAGGGAGATGGGCCATCAAAGACCATAAGAACCTCAATCTACCACCACAAGGAAAACTGTTAAATACAAAAATAGGGTGATTAACGACCGGACATGTCACTGGGCTCACGCAGAAGGCAGATCTTCTGAGAACATGGAACCCACTGAGAAAGTACGGAAGTACTCAGTCAGTTTTGTTGCTCGAATTGTTACCATGGATGAATTCAGGCGTGTTAGATCGGCATTCCAGAAGTGATGGAGAACACCACTTAAAGATAACTCCTTGTTTGTTGCATAGAGCGACGTTTTGTTGCAAATTCTTACACCGTTACCAAACTGAAAGTGACTACACCCAAACAGATTATGGGCTATGAAGAATTTAGCAACACTCTATCATAGCCCCCTATAAGCCTGTATATGGGGTGCTGCTGACCTCATCCAATTGTCTGTTGACTTCATCGAATTATATACTACTTGTTATTCAGTTACATGTTGTTATCAATCTGCTATTTGTCACAACACATCATGTATTTATACCAACGTTTAGCTTGAAAAGGGTGTAAGAATCAACATCGAAACATCTCTCTATGCACTTAACAAGACGTTGTCATCCATACAGTTATGCTTCACTACTGAATTATGACTCTGTATCAAATAAAGACAAACATCAGTCAAACCACCAGTCGTCTACCATTCCAAACATGGCTAAATTGGTCCGATCAGCTGGAGGTCTGGGTCTCCTTGAATAAACAGGACTGCTACTGGTGGACGACCATGAACAAAGTCAAACCGCCCTTGAACATTATTACGTTATTGAAGGGGTCCTGTCAGGACAACGCCCCTGTACCCTATTAGATGTGTGGACATATGTGGAACAATTATTTATTACTCATGTACCCTGTTAGATGTGTGGACATATGTTGAACAATTATTTATTCCCCATGTACCCTGTTAGATGTGTGGACGTATAACAATTATCTATTATCAATGTACTTCAGCTTAGCTAGTTTTCGATCTTAGTGTGATGCGTACTATACGTATGTGGATAAATGTCTTGATTTCTTCCGTATTTGTTTTGCTTCCAGTGTCACTGTGACAAAGTGATTGAAACTGAGAACTAGACCTGAATGCAGTTTAATGGCTCGGCAAAAACAATCTGATAATGGACAGTGTTCTTGAAAGCAAGTTCATTAAATGTCATTTCGTCAAAGAAAACCTGTCGATTTGAATATCTTTAGGGTTACGTAATTATAGTACGTTACACTGTCGCCGAATCACTTCTATGTTAGTGCCCAAACCACTGCTAGGACACTTGTGTTAAGTACATAACCATCGAATAACCAGTTTTTGCTGGTAGTATTTTTAGCTACCATTATACTTGGGTGTAGACATTCACAGCTTGTGAAAAATATTGAGGTAACAGGGTACAAGTGTTGGGTTTAGATCGCTATACTCAAGCTTTATCAGGCGGAAATACAGTCTGGGTCAGATGACATGGTGAATGACATTTAGTGCCACAATGATGACCCTGGCCCAGCCTAAGGCGCAACGACGTTCCTGGCCCAGTCTTGGACGCACTCATGTTTCTGACCAAGGCGTGAATGCACTTATGTTTCTGACCAAGGCTTGAATGCACTCTTGTTTCTGACCATGGCTTGATTACACTCATGTTTCTGACCACGGCTTGATTACACTCATGTTTCTGACCACGGCTTGATTACACTCATGTTTCTGACCAAGGCTTGATGGTACTCATGTTGTTGATCCAGGCAGGGACGTATTCGTGTCCCTGATCGTATTTAGAACGCACTCTTGTTCCTGACCCACGTTTGAACACATTGAGTGTCCTTGACTTTGGGAACTACAACCTATTCTATCTACAGGAATATCCCAGGTTACGGACCACTGCAAAAATACTAAATGCTAGGTCCCCTACCCACGACAGTCGCTGATATTCCCAGATCCCCACCTTAACAAACATCCGTCGGATCTGTGTAAATATTAACTGGCACTTTGTAAGCATGTCCATTTCAATTCATGAGGCTAACTTCGTGTTGAATCATTATGGAAGGACACGTCTACCGTAACTGATTACCTAATTCGATGCCGTGTCAGGTTCATGGATTATCCATGACTACAGCAGTCTCCATATCCGTGATGTCGGTACCCTTAATCTACTCATACAAGAGAAAACTTCCACAGTTCGTTCTGACATTCGTGACACGTTACACCTTTATTTGAAACGAACGGACACTTATACACCTCGACGAAATGCTTGGACACGTCCCAGCATCTTCATCAGAGCGGGTTGGTTTGGCTTTATGCAACACTCAGCAATATTCCAGCAAAATGGTTGTGGTGTGTAAGTAATCAGGTCTGGATCAGACAATCTAATGATCAACAGCATGAGTATCGATCGACGCAACTGGGATACGATGACATGTGTTACATAATCTGACCACCTAATCCCTTTCGTGGCCTCTTAAGACAACCATTCGTTACTGACCACTTCCATTCCGGATCTTCAGGGGTCTTAGACCCTGTGACACGTTAGACCACCTGTACTTCAGGCCACCTGTTAGTATCTGTATTACAATAGAACACCCAGAATCCTTGTAGCAGAAATTCTTTCCATCTTAACGGTAACCTGTACATACCTGACTTCAAGGTCAGATTTGTCAAATATACCACCTAATACCATGAATCACTTCATCGGAGACACATTTTACAGAACTGCAGAAAAAAATGATATACATAT